>NW_007252189.1:282226-326481 GCF_000164805.1 Carlito syrichta | reverse complement strand
ATTTGTATACCTAACCCTGAATTGTACCCCGCATCTTTAAAATAAAAAAATTAAAAGAGAAAAAAAATTGCATAAGAAATACATGCTTATTGTATAAAAACTGAGAAATACTAATAGATAAAATATTAAAATAAGTAAAAATCCTCTATAATCTCTGAAATACTCATCCTAGTCCAACACATCACCAACCACTCAATGTGAGAAACCGATACTTGCAGAGAAACAGAAACAAAGAACGAAATCCTGAATTGTGTGAATCTCTAACTCTATAAGTTTCTGAGACCCAGCTGCCTACCTTTCTTGTGGCTTGGTAGTTTCATGTCTTGCCCATCACATTAATTTTCTGTACAGAATGGCACCCTTTTAGCTGTAAGTGACAGTTACTCAACCCAAATTTATTATAAAAAAAAAAATAAGGCTGGGCTCGGTGGCTCAGCCTGTAATCCCAGCACTGGGAGGCTGAGGCGAGAGGATTGCCTGAGCCCGTGGGTTTGAGACCTCTGCCGGGAAACTTGGCGAGACCTTGTCTCTACAATAAAATCAAAAATAGCCGGGCATGGTAGTGTGTGCCTGTAGTTCCAGCTACTTGGAAGGCTGAGGAGGAAGGATCGCCGGAGCCCAGCAGGTCGAGGCTGCGGTGGCCAGGAGTGTGCCACTACCCTCCAGCATGGGTGACAGAATGAGACTCCAACTCAAAAAAAAAAAAAAACAAATAAAAATAAATAAATAAAAACAGGATGTCTACTCATATTGTGAAGGTTTGGATACTAGCTCCATGTAGTCTTTGGCATATTATTTAACCTCTTAAAGCCTCTGTTTCCTCATCTGGAAATGGTACCCACCTTCTCCTGAGGTTGTTCTGGAAACTGAATTAAATAAAGCAAGGCCTGGCACATGGTGGTCACTCAATAAATGATGCTAGTATCAACAGTAGTTGGGTAGTGGTTGATCACCTAAGGAGTGGGGGAAGTGGCGTTATTAGCTTGTTGCTACTAGAGGAAGTTGGAAGGCAGGGAACAAGGGAAGTGAGGCAGAACCTCTTTGTCTCACATGTGTACACCCTTGTGAACCCCACCATAACCTGTGGCAAGAATTGTTAGTGCAGACTGCAGTGCTGCTAATAGCCTCCTTCACCATGAGCCCTCCAGGGAGCACAATAGGCCCTGACTATTTCTTGACTAATGGGCAACCCTCTGCCATCAGAATCCAGGAAAACTTCAAGCTTCTTCAGTAATGAAGGAAGATTTTTGCCACAGATTATCTGGGGAGATGAGGGCTCTGCACTTTGAGATAGTGGTTTCAAGCCTGCTAGAACACACAAAATCGTCAAACACCTTTGAGAGTTTAGGGCTGTTCATTCTACTGAGGACACAATTGTGCATTGTATTTATGTCCTATGTGTGTCTTTTTCTTTTTGTTTTTTTCCAGATCAATCCATTTTGAGAGGGGTATTTAGGATCTAAGTAAAATATGTAATGAAAAACCAACTAATGTCCAGTAAAAAAAATCTCTTTGGAAATGACTAATTTCTAGTTTGTAGATCTTAGTAAACTACTCTTACTAAGTGTTCAAAGGTTCTTTTTTATTTTTATTTTAGATTAGTGTGCAGATATTTATTAGGGGGTATTCTTGATTGGGAGAGGAAGGGAAGAAAGCAGGATTGAGAAGAGGGAGAACCTGGCTGTATGTTGTCACAATGCCCTCAATTGACCCCACAGAGAGTGATGAATTTGGGTCTGACTTTCATAGTTGTCCAGAGTTAGGATGAGAGAGCCAGGCCTTTAATCCTCTTTCCACATGCCCTCTGCCATCCCGATGGATGGGTGGACATTAGATGTGGCATTCAAAGGACCTTAGTGGAATGAAGATTCCTTTGAATGAGATGTAGTATATTTTGATCTGCAGAATCAAGTGAGTGTTGCTTCAGTCAGAATCTGTGCTGAAGTAACATGTAGAAATAATCAAATCTGGACTGAGATGCCCCAGTTTGAAAATATACACAGGGTCCAAAGAGACTTAGTCATTAAGTCCTAGGCTAGGTGACGCCAATATAATAAGGTTATTGGTCTTCTGTAGCACAGGTAAAGCTGCCACCTGTGTGAATGGGGGAGGCTGGGTTTTAGACTTGTGATCCAAGCAGACAGGTTTTTCCTAAGTGTGGCTAACTGAGTCACAAACCATTGTACCTCACACAACTCATTTGTGTTTTTTTCCGACCAAAATAAAACTCTCCATTAAAACTGAACAACAAATGATTTCTAATCTCCGTACATGCAAGGCAACCTGCCATTTAGAGAAAGATTTAAAGAGAGAGACACATCTCTTAGTTGTCCCCCCAACCCCAACCACCAGTCTGCTTCCATAGCTGGGAATCTTTGTTTAATCTGACTCCAGGTCTTTCTTTGTGTTTGAGAAAAATACTCAGCCTACATCTCCTGCGACTTCCCTCTGTCCCAGTTGCAACTTCAAGAACACTGATCAGTGCCATCAAAGTTGTAATTTAAAGCTTTTGGGAGGCTCAGGTTTTCTCTGTATTAGACAGTTATCAGACCTCATTATCAAACCACTCATCCCCTTTGTTGCTGTGTATAATAGAGAAAGCAGCTTCCTGCTCTCGATGACTTGGAGAAACACTGAATAAGAGAAAGAGATTATGGCCACAGCAGGTGTGCACAGCAGGGTCCTTCCCAAGCCCCCTCCTCTCTGCACCTTCTCTAATCAGAAGTCATTGGTTTCCCTCTTCAAAGCAGCTCATCTACTTTTCCTCATCACAGGTTAGAGAGTAGCTCAATGATTAAATTCAGTGTCAGAATGCAGCATCTCTTCCTGCTGGAAAGTTTCCAGACAGCTTCTACCACAGTCATTAATTTCTTGAAATTAATTTTCCCTTTTATCTAAGCAGCGCATGGATAGCTTTAAAAGTTAAATAATGCCAAAAGACTCCTAAAGGAAAAACAGCTGTCTCCTGCCTCCTCTACTTCTGAATTATTTTTAAGTTTTTTTTCTTTTTTACTATTTATCTCTATTTTGAAAATGTGATATGTGTATATCATTGGTTTGAGACATCAGTTTTAAACTTTATCTTTGGGCTTTCTCATAGACTAAATGAGATATAACTTTCTTTCTGTCCCTCACCTCTACTTCCCACTCCTCTTTCTGCCAATGCAACTATACTGTATTGTCATTATGGTTAAATTTGATTTCAGTGTTTATGACTATGTAAATACTGTTCGTTGCAGAGTCAAAGTGTGTACAATAATTTTGTTTTATTTTTATAGATTTTTGTATATTCCTAGGTTTAATAATTTCCTTTGACGCCATTTGTTTAAATTACTTGGCTTCTTTGGGTAGCCTCTTAGCATGATTATGCACATAGTTAAATGTACTAGGTAATTTACCAGATAACTCTTGCTTGAAGTTGACTTGGACCAGCTCTGCAGCATGGCTCTGGGATTTCCCTTCATCAGCCTGGAAATCCCCTTTTGACTCTCCCTTATATTTGGTCCCATTTCCTGGATCCCAACCCTTCCTCTTTTTTGGTTTATTGACTCTCATTTTCATAGAGCACATTCTCCAATAGCTTCCTTCAGAAAGGTTCTTTTCAAAGAGTGCATGGGAGAAAAGTTTTCTGAGAACTTGCATGCCTGTATTTTTCTTTATCCTTACACTTGGTTGATAATTTGGCTAGGTATAGAATTTTAGCCTAAAAATAATGTTTTTTCCCTGTAGAATTTGGAAAGCAATACTTTCTTTCTTTCTTTCTTTCGTCCTTCCTTCCTTCCCTTCTTTCTTCCTTCCTTCCTCCTTCCCTCCCTTCCTTCCTTCCTTCCTTCCTTCCTTCCTTCCTTCCTTCCTTTCAAGATGAGGTCTCGCCAAGTTGCCCAGGCTGGTCTCAAACCTGTAGGCTCAGACTATCTACTTACCTCAGCCTCCCAAAGTGCTGGGATTACAGACTGAGCCACCAAGCCCAGCCTGCTTTCTGTTTTCTAAATTTCTGTATTACACCTAAGAAGTGGTCATTCTTAGTCATTTTAATATAATATTTTTTTGGATATCTTTATAAATTTCTTTTCATTCCTGGTGTTCTGAAATGTTATCATAATATTAGTTATATTCTTTACTGGCACTTGATGGGCCCTTTTAATTTAGAAAGTCACATCTTTTTGGTGAAGATTTTTCTTGGATTATTTCTTTGATTTGTGTCTTCCCTCTCAATTTTTTGTTTTCTCTTTCTAGAATTCTTATTAATTGAATATTGGGCTTGCTGAATTGAAACTCTAATTTTCCAGCTCATTCTTTCCTATTGTTTACTTCTTTGTTATTTTGTTCTGTTTTCTGTAAGACTCCCTTGAATTTATCCTATGCTCCTTCTATTGATATTTTTTTTAGCTGTGGCTATCATATATTTAATTTTCAGGTGCCCTTACAGATTTCCTCCTTCTCTTTCTCCTTCTCCTCCTCCTTTGATATAGCACCTCTTTTATTTATTATCTCTCCAAAGATTACATAGAGTTTTCCCCCTCATGTTGTTTTTCTTCTTGTTCTTTCCCCCAAGTTCCTTTTTCCTGTCTGTTCTGGCCTTTGTTTTTTACATTGGGGGTCTTTCTCAAATGTCTGTGGATCTTTAGCTGTTCATTAATATTTGAGTTAATCACTTAGAAGCTGATGGGGGCTGAGTGTGTAAGGGTAGGGCTTGCTTCTGGCGAGCTTCACTGCAGGACAGTTTTTCTTAGTAGAGGCAGCTCCTAGGATATTTTGCTTTTTATTAATTTTGTTTCTTTTTTTTTTTTTGCCATCCATAGGACTCTGCTTGATATCCTGGTGTATTTTGGAAAGTTGTGAGGGTTTTTATTTGTCACAGTTATTGGGGGGGCTACTAGCATTTATTATGTGAGGGCCAAGAATGCTAGTTGACTTGTAGGGTAGACCCATATGACAAAGATTGCCCTATGTCTAGGGTTGCCACATAAAATACAGGACACTGGCTGGGCTCGGTGGCTCCCACCTGTAATCCCAGCACTTTGGGAGGCTGAGGTAAGTGGATTGCCTAAACCCATGGGTTAGAGACCAGCCCGGGCAACTTGGCGAGACGTCGTCTCTACATTAAATCACAAAAAACTAGCCGGGTGTGGTAGCACACGCCTATAGTTCTGGCTACTTGGAAGACAGATGGAAGGATTGCCAGAGTCCAGTGGGTCGATGCTGAGATGGCCGTGAGTGTGCCACTGCACTCCAGCCTGAGACTCCAACTCAAAAACAAACAAACAAAAACCTGAAATCAAATTAGCTGAAATCAAATTTTAGATAAGCAACCAATATATTTTTTGTATTAATATATCCGAAGTATTGTATGTTTATTGGCTAAATCTGGTGACTCTGTGTCCTACTGTACTTCCTACTGGACAGTTATGTAGGTGAAAAACTGTTGATCATTATTTGATCTATAATATCAGTTCTACTTTATACGTAAATACAAACATTTTTCATATGAACTTAATATACTAATTTTTAAAAAATGTAAATACCAGCTGGGCTTGGTGGCTCACCCTGTAATCTCAGCACTTTGAGAGGCCGAGGCAAGTAGATTGCCTGAACCCGCAAGTTTGAGACCTGCCTGGGTGACTTGGTGAGACCTTGTCTCTACAATAAATAAAAAACTAGCCGGGTGTGGTAGCACATGCCTGTAGTTCTGGCTACTTGGGAGGCTGAGGCGGAAGGTTCTCTGAGCCCAGCTGGTTGACACTAAGGTGACCGGGAACGTGCTACTGCACTTCAGCCTGGGCAACAGAGTGAGACTTCAACTCAAAAAAAAAAAAAAAAAAAAAAAGTGACTATCATGTAAATTGAGACAAGACTAGACTTTGTTTTGTTTGGAATTTAACCAAGGGTTGTCACCATTTAGAAAAACATGTCACTGGCAGTAGCCCTGCTTGTGATTACATCTGCTGCTATCAGTCTGCAATTGCCCCTCTAACACAAGTGGATTCAAATATACAAATTTAAGGCCGGCTCGGTGGCTCAAGCCTGTAATCCCAGCACTTTGGGAGGCTGAGGTGAGAGGATTGCCTGAGCCCATGGGTTCAAGACCAGCCTGGACAAGTTGATGAGACCTCATCTCTATAACAAATCAAAAAATTAGCTAGGCATGGTGGTGCATGTCTGTAGTTCCAGCTACTTGGAAGGGTGAGTCAGAAGGATCACCTGAGCCCAGCAGGTTGAGGCTGTGGTGGCTGGAAGTGTGCCACTGCCCTCTAGCCTGGGTGACAGAGTGAGACTCCAACTCAAAAGAAAGAAAAAAAAAGATCTTATTTCAAGATGGCAAATGTAAAAACCATGACAAAATAAAATGAAAAAAGTTATCAACAATATTCAGTTGAATACAATCTAACTTCTCTCTCTTTTTTTTTTAAGTTGGAGTCTCACTCTGTCACCCAGACTGGAGTGCAGTGGCCGCTCCCGGCCACCACAGCCTCGACCTGCTGGGCTCCGGCGATCCTTCCGCCTCAGCCTTCCAAGTAGCTGGAACTACAGGTGCGCACTACTATGCCCGGCTATAACTTCTCTTAGATTTGAACTTATTCCTTGTAAAAAGATGAAAACATCTAACTACTTTATTCTGTCTTCTGGGGTGTGATGCTCATATGCCTACATAGAGAAACCACATTGTATCATAAATTACTGTTCTTTTATTTATTCTTTGTAAGGAGAATATATGTGTGTTTGTGTGTGTATGTGTGTGCGTGCGTACGTGTGTGTAGGTTGATTATTTTAACTATGAGTTTTATTTCAGATGAGATTGGGTGCATTCAGAGTGGTATGGCCACAGGCATGACTTTTGTTTCAGAGCGTAAAGGGGCTATTTCAAAATATTTACTTTAAAAAGAAGGTTGATGTTACCTACAACATGGTCAAATCTCAAAATAACTATACTGAGTGAAAACGTCAGATACAAAGAGTATATATTCTATGATTCCATTTTTATAAAATTATTAAAAATGCAAACTAACTTACAGCAACAAAGATCAGTGATTACCTGAGAATGGGGTATGGAGGTGAGACAGTGAATGGTAAGGAATGGCACAAGAAAACTTTGGTGGGGGTGCACATGTGTTTTAATCTTGATTTTGGTGATGGTTTAATGATTCATGCAGATGTCAAGAGTTTCCAAACTATGCACCTTAAATATGAGCGATTTGCTGTATGTCAGTTATACCTCAATAAAGCTGTTAAAAAACAAACAAACAAAGGTGTTAAGTCTGATAGAAGTTGAGCCAGTTGCTATAGCACAATTGTGCAGGAGTGGGACTTCTTCACTGTTGTGCTTCCAAATGTCAGTGGCTGTAGGCTTTGTAGGTCTACCTTCTAGTGTGATTCAGATCTACAGATTAAAATCCTCTAATTTTCCTCCTGAGAGACATGAACCTGATTGCCAGCATCTTGAACGGAAGCAGGGAAAGGGTGAGGGGGTCTCACCATTCAGTGTAGAGACTTTCCCCTTATTTCCAAGCCATCTCCTCCCGTTACCTTCCCCTCCACCTGCTGTCTCCAGTCCAGTGCCTCTCTCACTACTGTTAATATTTATAGTTTCTCTTGCCCTTGAATTAGGCTTTAAACAAGTTTGAATAGTACCAATGGAAATAAAAGATGTTTTCACAGTTATTTATTTAGATGAACTCTTGGATGACAGAATCATTTGGCTATTAAGTAAAACCAGGACAGACACTTGGAGCAGGGGATAGCATTTTTAACTTTTGTGGAAGATGCTAATAGGACAACCCATTTCTCCCCAGACGGTCCCTTGCTGCCATTGCCAGAGACAATGCCAGGTAGGAAGTAGCAATTCAGATTTTCTCATACCAGGGTGTCAGCAAGCACAGGGCAGGGGTTTGGGAAGGATTCAGGTCACACAAGGCCTAGCTTGCTAGTGGAGCTTTGAGGTCTTTATAGAAAGGCTCTGGACCTGAGATTATCATGAGAATTGCAAATATTTGGGGGTCAGCTGGGAGGCAGTGTTCCCTGGGTGCTTCCAGCAGGAACTTACAGTCCTTGGTGAAGGCAGTGCAGCTCCTGCCATTGGAACAGGAGCTACCACTTTTTGAGCACTCGCTCTGTGTCAGGCACTCTGCCGAGTGCTTTTTAGAAATTATTTTGTTGTTTTCACAACAACCCTGTTGTTTTTATTCCCATCTCACAGATAAGGTGACTGGGACTCAAATAACTTAGATAACATGCCCAAAGTCACCGAGCTAGGAAGTGTCTTAGAGAGAACCATATCCCTGCAGACAGACTGCAGAGCAGGAGTCTAAATACTATACCCTCAAGAACTCCAGCTATGAGAATTTCAAGTAGAGCTTGAGGTCTCTTTTGGGGTCATTCTTGCCAGGGTTATGTGAAGAGAGCAGGCCCATACAGGCTACTGCAAAACAGGGAAGCACTTGGCTTCCTGCCTGAAATAGTGGGCAATGTTTTCAACCGATCACCACATCACGGGTTTGCTGTCAGGAGACTCAGGTTCAAGTCCCCATTCCGCTGCTGTCTCACTGTGTGACCTTGAGGAGTGGTTGCTAATCTCTCACTGAACACTGGGCCTCAGTCTCCTCATCTGATAAAGGGGAAGACTTGATTTGGGTATGTCTAAAGTTCTCTCAGCTTTAAAATACTAGGATTCCATGTGGCACCGCTCCCAGGAGTATTTGCACTCCTGGAATGAAAGGGCTGTTGCTATTGACTCAGAGCAGTGTTTTTGCAGGCCAGGGGGCCTCTCTGAATGCGAATGCGCTGAACTCACTCATTCTGAAAAGTTGTTTACCCAAGGGCAGCCCCTCCTGTGCCAGACCATGGCAGCAGAGGGGTTAAACAGCACTCCGTGCCCTGCCCAAGCAGAGGGGTTGAAGAACTTACTCAGTTCCACTGGCTGCTGTGACTCACTGTTGTGCTGCGATTATGTAAGCACACAGCAACAGGCAGTGTGACATATGCCACTCGCAGTGGCAGGCCTTTCCCGTCCGAGTCACTATTATTTTTTTAGCCTTCTTTTGGATACAAGCTTCTCTGAGTTCATCTGTGGAAATGGACGCATTATTGAGCAATAGACAGAACAGGAATTATCCACCAATCAGAGAGAGCCCAGCCCTTTAAGGGAAACTGGAATTAGAATGTGGAATCCCCAGACTTGAGTCAGTATTGCCAAGCCCTGTTTATGCTCTCCGGGCCTCCCGCCTCCCTCCCCTCTTCCCCGCCATGTGCTCCACTTTCCCCCTACCCTAGACACCCCCAAGGTAGCTCGGCCCTGGCCAGGAGCCTTGAGTGGGAAAAGTAAGGCCCAGAGAAGGGACTGTCCCTGGAGACATGCAACAAGTGCATGTGTGGGTGGAGGAGCAGAAATAGAAGTGCCAGAATTCTGCCATTCAAGCAGTGCCCCCAGAGGATTTCTGTGTGGGGGGAAAGGATAAGAACCCGCCTCTCGGATTCCTCCAATCTCACGTCAATCTCTCAAGTGTTCTTCCAAGGAAGACCCAGAATTTAGATTTTGGCTTTCTCCCCATCTCCGTTGCCAGAGGGCTCATTCTATCTCCAGGCTCATCAGTCTCTTCCTGCTTTTCCCCAGGTTCCTCCATTCATGTGTCTGAAATTCACTTCCCATCTGTGTTCACATCCACTCATTAAAGCCTACAAAACAAAACAAGAAAATCAAAGCCTCCTCCACTCACATAACCCACTGTACTTTTCTTCTTCCTTCTCACGAACGTCTTGAATGTGTGTCGGTCCTTGCTGCTCCGCTTCCTTATCTCCTTCCAGTGACCTTCTCTTTCCCAGTGACCTTCTCATCACTCAATCCCAGGGCCTTTTTTTAGTCCTCATCCAACTTAACCTCTTGGTAACATGTGACATGTCGCCAGCTGCTCCTTCTTGTGACACTCCCTCCTCTTGGCTTCTGACCTCTTGATTGCTGTGATCCCTCTTCTCATCTCTCTTGCCATTTTCTCCTCTCTGGTCTGCATGCCACCTATATGTGCGAATATATGTGTACATCCTCATGTATTTGTAGGTAGGCAGATATTTAATTCCTGTCTCTTTCTTTTTTTTGAGTCAGAGTCTCACTCTGTCACCCAGGCTAGAATGCAATGGCAGGCTCATGGCCACCGCAGCCTCGACTTGCTGGGCTCAGGTGATCCTTCTGCCTCAGCCTTCCAAGTAGCTGGAACTACAGGTGTGCACCACCATGGCCAGCTAATTTTTGATTTATTGTAGAGATGAGGTCTTGCCAAGTTGCCCAGGCTTGTCTTGAATCCGTGGTCTCAGGCAATCCTCTCACCTTGGCCTCCCAAAGTGCTGGGATTATAGGCCTGAGCCACCGTGCCCAGTCTCCTGTCTCCTTTTTAAAAGGAAGTAAACAGGTGGCAGGAACACCTATCACACAAGGTTAATGAAGGAAGGAGGTGCAGGTGGAAAGGACTGAGAGTAAATTATAGCCATAATAAATGAAGAATACAAAACATCATTCTAAAAGGCACTATCAACTCATAGTCCACCCAACACATCCGATCATGTGACTCTCCTCTCAAAAAGTCCTCAGAGGCTGGGAGCCTGTAATCCCAGCACTTGGGGGGGGGGGCCAAGGCGAGAGGATTGCCTGAGCCTGTGGGTTTGAGACCAACCTGGGCAACATGGTGAGACCCCTTCTCTACATTAAATCAAAAAATTTGCTGGGCATAGTAGCGCCTGCCTATAATTCCGGCTACTTGGAAGACTGAGGCGGGAGGATCGCCTGAGCTCAGCAGGTCGAGGCTGTGGTGGCCATGAGCATGCCACTGCACTCCAGCCTGGGTGACAGAGTGAGACTCCAACTCAAAAAAAAAAAAAGTCTTCAGAGATGTAGTATTGCCAGCTCCTAACTTAGCCTTTCAGAGTCTGGTCCTAATGTGTTTTTTTAGCTCATTTTCTATTTCTGGACCTTGGTGCAAGCTGAGCCCTCTTTTTAGAATACAGCCCTGTCCTCTTTCCTCTTCTTGGTGTTTCCCACTTGACAAATAGCTACTCAATTTTTAAGACAATCTCAACATTACCTCTTCTGTGAAGCTTTCCCCAGATTCTCCTGTGATAATATAGTACTACTTTATGGTAGCAAATAATTAAACTTCTATAAATCTTAGTTTCTGCATCGGGGTAATGGGAATAATAATAAAATCTTGCTTCATTTTGAGATTCATGAGTGTCTAACATAGCTCTCGGCATATCGCGAGCATGACTAGATGCTGACCACTGAATATCTTATGTCCTTATAGATAGAGAGAAAAAAAGGCTAAGATATTTTCCTAAGCTAGTGAGGACCTGTTAACATAATCAGCCTAGACCACAGGCTATCCTGTCCTGTTGTATATTCTCTCACATGTTGTTCTTTTTCAGTCCGTGGCTGTTCCCCACTGGAGAATCCTTCCTACCCCAAATGTTGACTACTAGTCAACATGTAGGCAATACTAGTTTAGGTACTACTAGCTTGTGTAACTTTCTCAGCACACGTGTGAGCACAGGTGCTATTCTTGATGGCCTTCAGCTCTAATCCTGTTGCCTCGTTCTTGCTGAGGTCATTGTCTCTGTAATTCACTGCTAAGTCAGTCTGGTCTTAGCCTACATCAGGATTGCTAAATGGATTCAGAAGTCAGGCAGAAGGTGTCCCAGTGCTAGCTGGGCATAGGGGCCACCAGCCTCAGTGAAGGCATTTGCTGGCCCTTGGTGCCAGGAAAGTGTGGGTGATCTAAAGTGTGGCTTGTGAGGGGCAATGAACTGTCACAGCTGCCAGGAATGGGTTCCCCAGGGCCACCTCCTCTATAGCCTTCTGCCTGCTGGCACTTGGCAGTACATGCATGTGCCTGCCGGTCTGTGTGTGTCCATGTGTGTGTAGTTCTCCTCTTTGATGGATTCAGGGGCCTTGTACCATTTTTCAAGACGTCACTTGTCAGTCAAGCAGTATTCTTGGACTGTGACCTCACCTCACTGTCACTCATGTCTTCAACCAGGGGCTGGGGAAGTCTCATGATAGTCATATAATACTAACTTTCTCTACTTCTCTGAAAGGAACATGAGGTGTGGAAGAAGAAACTGCTGCTTTCAGGAGCAGGCAGAGTTGGGCTGTCATATCAACACCACTGACAAGCTGTGTGACTTTGTGTGAGTTGTCTGGCTTTCTTCAGCCTCTTCTTACTCTGCATGCCAGCTATATATATAATCATACAATACTAACACATAGCTGGTAGCTGGTATCATGCAGAGTGAGGAGGCAGAAGAAGGCCGAGCAGCTCACACAAAGTCACATGGCTTGTCAGTGATGTTGATATTACAGCCTAGTTCTGCCTGTCTTCCATACCTTGTGTTCCTTTCAGAGAAGTAGAGAAACACACAAAGGCCCTCGGATGCATGCAAGACACCCTCCAATGCAAGCTACTGTGGTATCACCTTCCTGAGGCTCCGATACCACCCTGCACTTGCAAAGGGAACATGCCTGGGATGACACGCACAAATGTGGATGTGTCACAAGGAGGGAAATTGCCTGTCTTGTAAAGCAGGACTTGCACATTGAAGTTGGAAGGGTGGGCTCAGTGAGCAGCCCTGTATTGGATTCTGGCTCTGGGATCTTCTGAAGGTCTCTCTCAGTTTCGCTGTATGTAATATGAGAATCTGGGGGAGATGGCTTTGAAGTTCTTTTCCTTAATATGGGGTTTTCATGCGGGGTCAAATCACTCCTCACCGAGATGAGTATTATCAAAACATTACAGTGAGCCTGTGGTATCTCATGTGTGTGGAAGTGACTAATCTCATGTGTGTGGAACTGACTTCACACCTCTCGTTGCATGTTCACATCCAGAGCACGTTTCATTTCATCTTGTTTTATGTAGCACAGTATTTTGTATACTCTATGTCAATTGAGTAAACCTTCTGAAGTGCTCCAGGCAGAACATCTGTTGCTTTCATGGCTGATGTTTTACCACCTGCGGACTTTGAGGAGCAAAAAAATGGAGTGACATCTATTATGGGGACAGAAAAGGATTTGCCAGGAGAGGGGTGTGTGAGGTTGGTAGGCACTGAAGGCTCCCAGGGGTGGCAGTCAGAGTGGACAGCTCAGAGACGGGTGGCACAAGCTGGTTCCTTGCAGCTGGGTCTGGTCTGGCTCACAGACTTTTCAAAAGGAATTCAGAATAGTTGCTAAAATGGAAAATCAAGATACTTCCCATGAAAAGTCAGCTCTGGGGTCTTCTGTTGAAAAGTGAGAAGATGAGGCTCCTTTGGGCCTGTGTCCCCACTTGGCCCCCTTTGGACAGTGACCTCTCTGTAGAGAGCACACCTTGCCCAGTAGAGCTGGAGAACATTCCACCTGCATCTCTCCTCATCGCACTCACCTGCATCTGTGGTACCCTGTGCTGAGTACCCAACCTACTGTGTCCGCTTATGTGGGGTTTCAGTCTTGCTCAGCAAACTTACCGGCAATTAAATTTCCCAAATGTGATGCTGCAATCTGCACATTTCATTTGTGCTCCAGATGGATTGCTAAAGATGTAAGATTTTTGTACATGTTGGTGAATCTTGTTTTGCAGGTAAGAGACTATGAAAGCATACCTTCTATGTGGGGATCACTTGTTCCATTCTGGGCACTGTTCTAAGTGTTTTAACTGCCACCACCATCTCATGCATGAAGCGGCTACTAATTTCTCCATTTCATGAATGAAAATACTGAGGCACAGAAAGGTTAAACAACTGGCTGTCACACAGCCAGGAAGTGAGTCTGGGATGGGAACCCAGGCTATCAGTCTCCAAAGAACATACCATACATGCTGCTGTGCCACTGGCCACAGAAAACTTCTCTGAGTCTGTCTTCTCATTTGTGAGGGGCCTGCCAGTAACCCCTGCCTCACAGGTGAGAAGATGCACTGAAAGCACTTGGTAAATTGCAATGTGCTCACAAATGTTAGTTGTTACTGGTAATTACCGTAACCTGCAGGTCAGGATTCTGGCTGGAGGCCTGTGGCTGAGGCTACCCAGCTTGTCAGCCTCTCTCCAGCTATGTATGGCTCTGGGGCTGCAAGAAGGGGAAAGGGTGTTATTAGCACTGATTCTTGAAATTCCAGCATGGTGTGAACAAGGAATCACTTACGGGCTACACTGCAGGGTGGCAACTGAGGTATAGAGGTTGGTTTTCTTTTCTTTTTTAAATTTTTATTATAAAGATGTAGGGTACATTTCAGGGTTAGGTATATAAATATTGATCATGCAGGTACTCTTGTTGATGAGGTGTGCCCCTCCCTCCCCTGGCAGTTTCCCTCAACTGCCAATCCCACCCCCCTCCCCTGAGAGTTTCCCTCCTCTGCCAATCGCTTTCTTATATGGCACAATACCACTTTCTCCAACACAGAGTTAAGCCCACCCACAGTCCCTACTCCTCGTGGGGAGATCTAGGCTTGCCCCCTGTCAGGGAGAACAGGTAGGTCATGCACCCTCCCTGAGCAGCTCCCAGGACATCCGTGGACAGGTGTACAGTTTATGGATGACACACAGATACTGACCAAATGGGCAAGTGAGTGCTAAAATTTGGCACAGGCTCTGTTGGCAAGCCCTGGTTTGGGCTTCACCTACAGGAAGAAGTGGAGCCTTACTCTTGGTACAAAGATACCTGTAGTGTGTACTCAATTGGTCTGCCTAAATGGGGCACCATTTTCAGTTCATGCAAAGCCCCCACCTGGGCCTGTAAAGACCCTGGTTGTGCACCCTAAAGAGGCCGACAACAGACTTCTTGCTCCCCAGGAAAAAAACCTCTATCCTCAACTTCTGATTCTCCTGAGCCAGGCCTACGATCTCCTCCCCTGCAGACTTGCAGGTCTTTGTCCAGTCCATATTCTCCCCTGACTTTGCACTATTCGTTCCCCTACCTCTCATCAGATCCAAGACAAGGTGACCCACAGCCAACTTCTAAGATCCAGGACTGGAACTCTATTTGCTACCCCTTTGGCTTCTGTCTTGGGTTCCTTTTCCGGTAACCTCCTGGACTCCCCCAACTCACTGCCCATACAATTTCCCAGCTGCCAACTGGGGAATTCTCCTAATTCTAGAGCAAAACTGCAGATTCTCAGCTGTGGATAACCTGCCTGACCAGACTTCTAAGTGCCACTCTGATGATACTGCCTGCCGCCATGCTCCACCCACCTGTGAGTGTAATTGGCTTTGTCCCTTGCTATTCACTGTTTGCTTCCACCAGAGCTGGGGATTGTTGACACCCAGACTCACCTGCCTGGCTGAGTGTCTAGGATCAGGTTGGACCATCAGATCACTATCCTCAGGACACATCCCACCCATAGGTGACGTGGGCTGCTTCAGACCCTCCTGTCTTATGACTAGATTGTCTTGTGATTGAATAAACTGTCCTGCCCAGACAAGTCTAGAGTGATGACACAATGGAATGTGATTCTTTACCTAGGTCTGCCCCTATTCTCAAAACACAGAAGGTGCTCAATACATAGATACTGAACCTTTTTAGCTATCACTACTGCAGCCATTTTACCTGGAAAGTGATTCAGAATGTTTGCAGGTGAGTGTGGTGGTGGTCGGAGGGAGTTTTAAAATCCTCCCTCCTGTTACTGAGATGCACATATACCTGCTTCCAAGAGGCATACCGCTTTGAATAACCACAGGGAGTTTCTTTGTTGACACTAGTTCAGAAGTGACAAGCTCATATCTAGAAGAAGGGATAGGCTCCCCTATTTCTAACTTGCTTTCCGTGTTATCTCTAGTGATATACTTTTATTCTTATCAGTTTGGCTGCCTGCCCTAGCTCAGCAGATGGTTTTGGGGGATAGAAGTTGTTGCACCCCAAACTTGCCTCAAGTCTGGGCTGGTTCTGAAGTCCCTAAGATTGAGATGACCAGGGCTGGACACTCAGAATTCCTTATCCCCCTCCCTTCAGACTCAAGCTGGCTGGTGATGCCAAGGCCAATGTTATTCTGGAAGGTGCCCTATTCCTCCTTGACAGAGGCTCAGACAAGTCCCCTGAAAGGTGCTGATGTCACTCTCCAGCCCAGGAGTGCCAGGTGCCAGTCCTGGAACACAAAGTCACCTTGTGGATTTCAGGAGTGTTGGTTCTAACACCTCCCAGGTTCTCCTCTCACCCTTAGGGACTGACAAAATGGGTCTTATTATCCTTGTTAATTCAATGATCCGGGAAGTGACAGGGCATACCAGAAGGCCAAGCCATAATGGAAGCCAGAAATCCTTGTGCCAGGTGCCCTCGCTCTCAAGTCATTGGAGAAGCCCCTCTGGGGCTTTGAAAGCAGCTGGGCTCCCTTGGTGATCTCAGCAGTCCAGGCTTGTGCAAGACTCCCAGGCTCCTGTCTACACCCACATCCCACAAGCCTGGTGAGGCCCTGACTCATTCCCGCATGATTGGGCAACCAGCTTTTGGAGACTGACCTTGGGAAGAGCGGCGGTGAGGCCCAGCTTAAAGCTAACTTAAAACAGCATTCTTTTTGTGCTGGCCTCAGCAAGGCAATGTTTGTGTGAAGTAGGAGACATTGGACTATGCTGTCTTTTTCCTCTTAGCACCTCCCACCCTCTGACACCCACAGCCTGGTCCCTATGCTGCTGCCTCTCACTCCTCAGTGGTCATATCTTCTTCCCAGGTGTCTTCATCCAGGGCATCACTTGGTACTGAAGACCATCTGTACAAATCTCTTCTCCTTGGGTCCCCCCACTAGATCCACTCCTCTAGTGCCCTCACTGCCCCCAGTGCTTCCCTCTGTGACCCCACACCTCCTAGTACCTCCACCCATCTGCGGGCTCCCACCCTCTGCCTATCCCACCTCTCTGCGTATATCCTCTCTTAACACTCCCCATCCCTACACACACACACACACACACACACACAGAGACACACATACATATTTTTGGCATCCTGATACATATTTCCTCTCAGGTAGCTGTTAGTTTGAAAAGGCACTGATACACCAGGCATGGTGCCTCATGCCTGTAATCCCAATGCTTTGGGAGGCTGAGGCAAGAGGATCGTCTGAGTCCAGGAGTTCAAGACCAACCTGGATAACATGGCGAGATCTCATCTTTACAATAAATCAAAAAAATTAGCTGAGCATGGTGGCACGAGCCTGTAGTTCCAGCTACCTGGAAGTCTAAGGCAGAAGGATTGCCTGAATTCAGCAGGTCAAGGCTGCAGTAGTCGTGAGCATGCCACGGGACTCCAGCTTGTATGACAGAGTAAGACATGGACTCAAAAACAAACAAACAAAATCATTGGTAAGCTACATCATCTTACTGAGAGAAGGAAATTAGTGTATATCATCCTTCCTAGTAGCATCTGCATATCCTAACTAGAGGAAGAACTGAAAAAGGTCTATGGTGGTAGGATTTCAGGTATCAGCTATAGGCCAATGGGAGGAATTTTGCAGTTAGAGGAGTCTTCCCGTTCATTATTGAATCATGCTACGGACTTAGGGAATTACCCAGATTGCCCAAGAGTGGCTCTTTCCTCTGTTCCCTTGGTCCCTATCTCTCCAGGCTTTTAAAACCCTGAGTTTTAAAGCATTGCATGTTTTAAAATGGGGTACTATAGAAATATTGGCTGATGTGTTTGAGGTCTGGTAAAATTTTCAGTGTGTTTCTCCATTTACTAGAATTGGTGTACCTTGGACTCTGCCTTTCCAGTTCAGAAGCTCTCAGTCTGACTTTTTAACAGATTGTGGGTGACCAAGAGACGAAAAGTGGAAAAGCAATGACTTTCTGTAAGCATAATAATAACCTATTAACTCAAAGTTGACCAAGAAAAGGATAGAAGACTCCTTATATAAATGCTTATACAAGGCTGGGGGTGGTGGCTCATGACTATAATCTCAGCACTTTGGGAGGCCAAGGTAAGAGGTTTGCCTAAGCCCACAGGTTCAAGACAAGTTCGGATAACTTGGCAAGACCTCATCTCTACAATAAATAAAAAAATTAGCTGGGCATAATGACTTATGCCTGTAGTTCTAGCTACTTAGAAGGCTGAGGCAGAAGGATCACCTGGAGGCTGTGGTGTCCGTGAACGTGCCACTGCACTCCAGTCTGGGCGACAGAGTGAGACTCCGATTCAAAAATAAAGTAAATAAATAAATGCTTATACAAGTGTCCCAGAGAATCTGAACAAATTTTTATTAATGAATTCATCATTACTCTGTGGTGCACCCTGAATGCAATGCAGCTGCAGACAAGAAAGACCAGGATTTCTGCTTGGTGTGGTTGATAAATGTTACTGATCTGATCACACGTTCCTAACCACTTTGCCATGGAAAAGCTAAAGGATTTCTGATATATAACTTTTACAACTGTTCTGCTTGGTGGGGGGAAGAAAGGGATTTTGCCAAAGGATGACATGCTGTGAATTCCTGAATGTGGTGTGATTGTGGCAGTGCAACCGGGCTGTGTAGGCCCAGCACCTGTGTGCCACAGTGCCCTTGAGTCCCTGCCCAGGATTTCAGCTCAGCCTGTGAGCGGGCTGTTTAGGTTTTTGTCCGCATCTGTGATCCAAGGCTCAGAAAAGTCAGGGAATACTGTGAGCAGCACACAGGAGCCTGGAAAGTGCCCAGCTTATGTTGTTGGAGTGCAGTTGTCTAGTTGCAGTGCTTTGTGTGCTTTCTGGGCCATTTTTGATGCTCAGGTTGAGATGTTAAAAGTATCATGGTGAGTGTGCCACTGCACTCCAGCCTGGGTGACAGAGTGAGACTCCAACTCAAAGGAAAAAAAGTATTTGGCTGTAGAGGAAAAAACATTCTTTTTCCTATAAATTCTCTCAATACTACACTTATGACACCAGATGTGTGGGTTTTTCCCACACCAGCAAATTCTCCATGACACCAACTGAGTGTCCTAACATTTTTATTCAATTCTGGCACTAAGTGTCTGGAGTTATGGCAGACCCCCATAGGTTAAGGGCTCAGTCTTACAAGACTGCCCCCCACCCACCATACTTCAGATACCAATCAAAAGTGGTTCATTCCCAGATTACTGTCTGACTTGGCTATAGATTGGGAGGTCCCACAACCCCTTAACCAGGTGTGATAATTTGCCATGATGGCTCACAGAACTTGGGGAAAAAGATTTACCAGTTTATTATGAAAGATATGATAAAGGATACAAATGAACAGCCAGATGAAGAGGTACACAGGGTGAGGCTGGGAAGGGTCCTGAGGGCAGGAGCTTCCTCTGTCTCTGAGTTGGGGTGCGCCACCCTCCTGCCATATGGATGTGTTCACCAACCCAGAAGCTCTCTGAACCCTGGACTTTAGGGATTTTTTTGAAGGCTTCATCATGAAGGTATGATCGATTAATGCAATTTCGAGTCCCTCTCCTCTCCTGGAGGATGAGGGTGGGGTGGGGCTGAAAGTATCAAACTTCTCAAGTCATGGCTTGGTCTGTTTGATGACCAACCACCATCCTGAAGCTATCTAGGAGTTCATCAAGAGTTGCTTCATCACGGTCAGCTGTGGTGGCTCAAGCCTGTAATCCCAGCACTTTGGGAGGCTGAGGCGAGAGGATTGCCTGAGCTCAGGGGTTCGAGACTAGCCTGGGCAACTTGGTGAGCCCATAGCTCTACAAAAAATTAAAAAATAAGCCAGGCGTGGTAGTGCATGCCTGTAGTTCCAGCTACTTGGAGGGCTGAGGTGGAAGGATCACCTGAGCATAGCAGGTCAAGGCTGCAGTGGCCATGAGCATGCCACTGCACTCCAGCCTGGGTAGCAGAGTAAGACTCTGACTCAAAAAAAAAAAAAGTTGCTTCATTAGCCTGGGTGAATTGACTCACATCTGTAATCCCAGCACTTTGGGAGGATGAGGTGGGAGGATTGATATGTATTCTGAGCAGGAAGCAGGAGGAAGTGAGGAAGAACAAAAAGAGAGGTGCGATCTCCAGTCACCTGTGCCCTTTAAGGAGTGTGTGTGGTGTGTGTGTGTGTGCGCGCGTGTGCACACGCACTATACCCCAATACCCCTCCAAAAGAGGCTGGAAAATGTGGTCACTCCAGATAAAATTGGAGTTGCACTACTCAGGAGGAAGAGAGTAGTACTGGTTGTATAGACAACCAGTCAGTAGTTGTTGCCTAGTTATGTCCAACATAATTGGATGGATTGATTGTTTTTATATGCTGATTGTTTGCTAAGATTGTTTGGGAGATGCTAAGTGAAGTGGAAAGTATCTGCATATGCAAAAAGGCCACTGATGAAATGTAATCGGATTTAGAAATCAAGTACCTCTTCAATACCTTTAAGAATTCCTTTGACCACAGATCCAATCTATTTGGTCTTATCTGTTTAAAAATAATGGCTGCCTGTGGTGGCTCACGTTTGTAATCTGAGCACTTTGGAAGGTGGAAGAGAGAGAATTGCCAGAGCCCACGGTTGGAGACCAGCCTGGACAACATGGTGAGGCCTTGTCACTACACTAAATCAAAAAAATTAGCTGGGCATGGTGGCATGTGCCTGTAGTACCAGCTACTTGGAAGGCTGAGGCAGAAGGATCACCTGAACCCCGCAGGTCGAGGCTGTGGTGGCCGTGAGTGTGCTATTGCTCTCTAGCCTGGGTGACAGAGTGAGACTCCAACTCAAAAAACAAACGAAAAAACAATGGCTGGGGAGACTCCTGGTCTAAAATAGCACCCAATTAACGTCCTTTAATCCAGCATCTCTCAACTTTTCTTTATTTTCTTTCTTTCTTTCTTTTTTTTGAGTCAGAATCTCACTCTGTCGCCCAGGCTGGAGTGCAGTAGCATGCTCATGGCCACCGCAGCCTTGACCTGCTGGGCTCAGGTGATCCTCCCGTCTCAGCCTGCCAAGTAGCTGGAGCTACAGGCACATGCCACCATGCCCTGCTAATTTTTTGATTCATGGTAGAGATGAGGTCTTGCCAAGTTGCTCAGGTTGGTCTTGAACCCGTGAGCTCAGGCAATCCTTTCACCTTGACCTCCCAAAGTGCTGGGATTATAGGTGTGAGCCACCATGCCCAGCCTTCAACTTTTTGATAAAGTATCTAGAAAGTCATAGCCAAAAGGGGTGAGGGGAAAGCTTATAATCACCCTAATAACTAAATCTAATGGACAGCGTCAACCCAGAATTTCAGAGGAATCTTTAACATGGGTGAATGAAGTTTAAGATAAACCTTCAACTCATTTAGCTTATGAATCAGAACATACCCGAAAAATGCAAGACCCCCTCAGACCTCCCTGCTATTTATCTCTTCATTCAAAGACCCTCTGCAGTGGGATCCTGCGAGGTAATTGATGTTGATTCTCCTCCTCCTTCTTTGTTATCTTTCTACATCTTTTTAAAGACAGCAGCAAAGCTGGGCTCGGTGGCTCAGCCTGTAATCCCGCGTCTTTGGGAGGCTGAGGTGAGTGGATTGCCTGAGCCCACGGGTTCGAGACCTGCCTGGGCAACCTGGCGACATCTCATCTCTACAATAAATCAAAAATTAGCTAGGCGTGGTAGTGCACGCCTGTAGTTCCAGCTACTTGGAAGGCTGAGGCGGAAGGATCCCCGGAGTCCAGCAGGTCGAGGCTGCGGTGGCCGGGAGCGGCCACTGCACTCCCGTCTGGGCGACAGAGTGAGACTCCAACTCAAAATAAAATAAAATAAAATAAAGACAGCAGCAAGTCCCTATTAGTTAACTAAATATTAAATCGCAGGGTGGTGTGGGTGAGTGAATGTGTGTGTGTGCGTGTATATGTAGGCCCCAGAGTGAGAGATTGCAGTATACCCACATCCTGGATCACATAATCCCTGTAAGTAAAGTGTCCCTAGGGTGGGCACTGAGAGAAAGAGTTCTGTTGGAATCAGCTGCAACTGTTTTTCAGGAATCACATCGCTTCAAAGTATCAGGTGCAGAGTGTAAACGGACAAATACCTACCAGAAATTGGAACTGGCCTGGATATCATATACTCCGACCTGCCCTTCAGCTGTCAAGCTGAGAGTGGAGTTTGACCTTCACACAAGTAGAAATGAGGCTAGGGAAAATCCACACACATTATCTATCGTCAAGTACTGAGTTAGATAGCATTTGCCTTTTAAAAAAGTCTTAAATATAACTCAGAGGCAGTACAGCATTGATACTCTGGAGCCAGACTGTCTAGATTCAAATCCTGACTCTGCCACTTACAGCTCTGTGACCTTGAGCAAATTACCCAACCTGGATGTCTCAGCATTCACATCTGTAAAATGAGGTTAATAGTGGTTCTTACTTCAGAGTTGTTATGAGGATTACATGAGTCAGTCCATGAGAAACGCCTGGAATAGTACACAGTGAGCACTTAATAAATGCAAGCTGTATTATGGTGATGAAGATTATGATTAAAGATATCATAAGATCATAAGAGAAAGGAAGCAATTAATATGGGACCTACAAATAAATCATAGAAACAAGGGAAAGGAAATAGCAGATTGAAGATTCAGAGGCCAGCATTTCTTCAGAAATAAAGTAATGTGGTCTCCACATTAAAATTTCAGGAGGCTGTTTGGTATCCTCAAGTAGAGTAAAAGATGTGGTCTTTATGCAGGACAGAAGCCTGCAGAGATAAAGGGGATGGCAAAACTTAAAAATGCACATTAAACCAATAAAGAACCAAACCGTTAACATAGAAGATGAAAGCAGGATTATGTGCGGAGCAAGCTTGAAAAGGTGTTCCAGAATGTTCAGGAGAAGGGAAAAAATAATTTAAGAGAATATAATAAATACAACAGATGGAAACTTGAGACTTACACATAATTGTAAATATTTATAAATAAATAATTGGAAAAAGGAACAGAACAAATGGGAGAGAAATAATACTTAACAATGGAATAAAAGAATATTTTCAGACTGCCAGGCAACTTTACATGCTGATTAAAGAATGATTTGCTCCTTCCATATCAAATCAATGAAAAGAGACTCACACTTAGTCACACACAGACAGAATATGTAAAGTATTCAGGCTGTGGGAGCAAGCTTAAAAACTGGGTTGGCTGCATATACCTCCTCTGTAATACTAAACACTAAAAAAAAAAAGGCACAAATTATTTGCCAATGATATTATTATCTATATGGAAAATGTAACAGAAGCAACAGGAAAAAATGACCAGAATTAATAAGCAAGTTCAGTAGCTAAGTATCATGATCAATTTAAAACTAACAAACAAAAGCAACCATTTTCTTATTTCTCAGCAATAAAAGTTTACTGGGGTGCTTGTCAGTCTTGGAAGGGTGGCTGGGAGATTGAGTGAAACTTTTTTTTTTTTTGAGTGGGAGTCTCACTCCGTTGCCCAGGCTGGAGTGCAGAGGCATGCTCACTGCCACCCAGTGAGGACCTGCAGGGCTCAGGTGATCCTTCTGCCTCTGTCTTCCAAGTAGCCGGAACTACAGGCACCGTGCTACCACACCCGGCTAATTTTTTGATTTATTGTAGAGATGAGGTCTTGCCAGGTTGTCTAGGCTGTTCTTGAACCCGTGGGCTCAGGCAATTCCCTCATCTCTGCCTCATAAAGTGCTGGGATTACAGGCTTAAGCCACTGTGTCTGGCCTTTTTTTTTTTTTGAGTTGGAGTCTCACTCTGTCACCCAGACTGGAGTGCAGTGGCTGCTCCCGGCCACCGCAACCTCGACCTGCTGGGCTCCGGCGACCCTTCCGCCTCAGCCTTCCAGGTAGCCAGAATTACAGGCACACGCTACCATGCCCGGCTGGTTTTTTGATTTATTGTAGAGATGAGGTCTCACCAAGTTGCCCAGGTGGGTCTTGAACCTGCAGGCTCAGGCAATCCACTCACCTCAGCCTCCCAAAGGTGTGGGATTACAGGCTGAGCCACTGAGCCTGGCGCGTCTGGCCTTTAAGAAATTTTTTTTTGAGTTGGAGTCTCACTTTGTTGTCCAGGCTGGAGTGCAGTGGCATATTCACAGCCATTGCAGCCTTGACCTGCTGGGCTCAGGTAGGGATCCTTCCCCTTCAGCCTTCCAAGTAGCTGGAACTATAGGTATGGGCCACCATGCCCAGCTAATTTTGTAAAAAGATTTATTTATTGTAGAGATGAAGTCTCACAAAGTTGCCCAGGCTGGTCTCGAACCCATGGACTCAGGCAATCCTCTCACCTCAGCCTCGCAAAGTGCTGGGATTATAGGCGTGAGCACCATGCCAGACCAAGTAAAACTTTTGATAGACTCACAGAGCAAATGTATGAGGCCTGAGTTCCCACCAAAAGGGAAACCTGGTAAGCTCTCCTCCTTTTATGGTGAGACCCCAAAAGGATGTCTGCATCTTAGGAGTAAGGCTGTACCAGAAGTAAATAGGCTTTCAGAGGAATTGCAACTCAGCTTTAATTATTCAGTCTCAAATTGGATTAAAGCAATCCCAGGTTACTAATGCTTCCAGGCACATGGCAGAAGTAACATAAATTTATTCTAGAAAAAAACATAATTAAAGGTTTAATTCGCCAGGAGAATATAACAATACTAAATATGGTCGGGAGTGGTGGCTTATGCCTATAATTCCAGCATTTTGGGAGGTGGAGGCAGGAGGATCAGTTGAGGCCAGGAGTTTGAGACCAGCATAGGCAACATAGCATGATTTTGTCCCTACAAAAATTTAGCTGGGTGTGGTGGTATGTGCCTGTAGTCTCAGCTACTTGGGAGGCTGAGGTGGAAGGATTGCCTGAGCCCAGGAGGTCAAGGTTATGGTGAGCTGTGATCGTGTTACTGCATTCCAGCCTGGGTGACATAGTGAGACCCGATTCAAAAAATAAAAATAAATAAATAAAATAAATAAGTAAATAAATTCTAACTCCCCATGTATTCTGGAATCAGCATTGGTGGCAGAAAAACAAGAAAAAAGAAAATAATACTAAATATATATGTAATTAATAATATAAAATATTTTGAGCTGCATTATAATAAAAACATTAAAAATAACTTAAAAAAATTAAAGCTTGTGGGATGCAGCTAAAACTATACATAAAAATATATTTATATAAATAGAAAATATAAACATATATTTCCAGATGTGTACTTATGTACATCCCAGCACATTCATTGATAAGACTTCCCTTTTTCCTCTGCTTATATGTAATACATAAATATATTTAAAAACATACATATATTTATAATATAACATATGAATATATTGAATAATATATAACTACAAATAAAAAATAACATAAATATCTAAAGATGGGAGAAATTACTGTAGCTAGCAGTACCAAGACTTATTACAAAACTGTAGCAAGTAAGATTTTGTAGTATTGGCTCAAGGATTGACACATTTATCAATGAATTAAAATAGTAAAGCAGATATATGGACCCTTGATTATATCAAAGGTGGCACTATAGAGCAAAGGGGAAAGGAAGGTCTTATCAATGGATGGATTGGGATACATAAGTACACTTTTGAAAAATATTAAACAGTTTTGCTTTCTACATACACAAAAATAAAATCTAATCAAGCCATTATTTTATTTTATTTATTTTTTTTAATTTTTATTTTAAAGATTTGGGGTACAATCCAGGGTTAGGTATATAAATGGTCACTGTACAGGTATAGTTTGGGCCTCACTTTGGCCCCCAATTCACCTGGTTTGAGATCAGGTACCCTTATTGATGAAATATGCCTCCCCCCACCCCTGGCAGTTTCCCACTACTGCCAATATCTTTCTTATATTATTATGATAATTGTTCAGGGTCCACTTATGAGTAAGAACATGTGGTTCTCAGTTCCTCATGTCTGTGAGAGACCACTGAGTCTATCTCTAAGTCCACCCAAGTTGCTGCAAAGTTCATAATTTTGTCCTTCTTTATGGCTGCATAATATTCCATCATGTATATGTACCACATTCTTTTGGTCTGGTCCACTTTCGATGGACAGCATGGGTGGTTCCATGTTTTTGCTATTGTGAATAATGCTGCAGTAAACATGCGTGTGCAGGTATCTTTTTCATAGAGTGATTTGAGTTATTCCAGGAAGCTATCATTTTAAATAACTGGAAAAACAATAGATATCCTGGAAGAAAATATAAAATAATATTTTCATGATCTTAACATAAGGAAATATTTCTGAAACAGAATATAAAAGCACTAACTATAAAGGAAAAAATTTACATATATGACTGTCTTAGTCCTTTTTGTGCTGCAAGAACAGAATACCACAGATCAGGTAATTTATAAAGAAGAGAAATGTATTCACTCACATTTCTGGAGGCTGGGAAGTCCAAGATCAAGGCACAGCCACTAGTGTGGGCTTTCTCACTGCATCCTCATGTGATGAAAGGTAGACAGGCAAGAGACAGCGAATCACACAACAAGCCCTTTTTGAAGCAGATGACCTCATGACCTGAACACCTCCCCAAAGGCTCCACCTTCCAACACTGGTACATTGGGAATTAAGTTTCTGACACATGAACTTTGGAGGGTACAAAAGCATTCAAACCATTGCAGTGACTACATTAAAATCAAAACTTCTGTTCCTCAAAAAGAACATTAAGAAAGTAAAAAAGAAAGCCATAGAGGAAGATTTGCAACATATGTGGCCAACAGAGGGCTTATGTCTAGGATGTATAAAGATCCAGGGCTCATAGGATCTTAGGGTATGTGTATCTTCAACTTTGCTGAATAATGACAGTTTTCCAAAATGGTTGTGCCAAGTGGTACCCTAAAGTACAATAGCTGGAACTGAAGTTACAATAATCAGGGAACATTGCAAAGGCCAAGCTAAGTAAGAAATCCTGAGATCAGGGAAAAGCAACTAGAGAAGACCCGGAAAACACTGAGGGGGCGATGGTTGTGGCACAGGCCAAGATAGAAATGAGAAAACTTAACACAATAAAATGGAAATAAAGATGACAAAGTATTAAAGAGAAAATGATGTTGAAAATAGTCAAAAGAGATCCAACATAGGTGTCACTGATTTTCCTGAAAAAGAAAATAAAAATAATGTTAAAAAGTATTTAAAATATAATAGAAGCAAAACAGGTGATTTCTTAAAAAGTTAAATGTTAATTTACCATATGACCTAGTAATTCAATCTACTTCTAGGTGTTTATCAAGATAAATGAAAACATATGTCCACACAAAGACTTACATATGAATACTCATAATACTTCTAGGAATTTTAAAAAATGGTTCTATATTTCATTCAAAAGCATAGATTTTAAAATAGTCAAGAAGATTTAAAAAGTGATCATGGAAGAACTTTCACTAGCAATATTTTAAAATGAAAGATTTTTTTAAAATATATAATATTGTAAAAATAGGCAAGCTGATCAGTAGAACAAAATAGACAGCATATATGTGTGTGTGTGTGTGTGTGTGTGTAATAAGTATTATGCTTAAATCAGTGGGATAAGGTACTCATTATTTAATATATAGAACTAGGATAATTCTATATATTAAATAATGCCAAATGTCAGAAGCTAACAAAACTTTTTCTGTAAAGGGCCAGAAAGTAAATATTTTAGGCTTTGTGGACTATACCATAGACAGGCATAGACAATTCATAAACTATTGTGGCATAGACACATAGCTATACATAAACTATTATGTGTGGCTCTGTTCCAATAAAACTCTACAGTCATGCAATGCACAACAATGAGGACACGTTCTGGAAAATGTGTCATTAGGCAATTTTGTCATTGCATGAACCTCATAGAGTGTACTTAAAAACCTAGATGGCATAGCCTACTATGCACCTAGGTAGTATGGTATAGTCTATTTCACCTAGCCTACAGATCTGTACAGCATACAACTTTACTGAATACAGTAGGCAACTGTCACACCATGGTAAATATTTGTGTATCCAAA
Source organism: Carlito syrichta (assembly GCF_000164805.1). NCBI lineage: Eukaryota > Metazoa > Chordata > Mammalia > Primates > Tarsiidae > Carlito > Carlito syrichta. Next base: position 298,652 of record NW_007252189.1, on the reverse strand, counting down.
CATAGAAAAATGTGTTGCACTATGATAGCATGATGGCTATAATGTCATTAGGTGATAGGAATTTTTTCTCCATTATAATCTTAAACTCCTCTCACTCTCCAGACTTCCTAACATTAAGAGAACCCTCTATTCCACTTTTATAGAATTCTTTTCTTCCCCTCCCCTTAAGGTCAGGGTGATGTTTATTTAGCTGAAGATTAAATCTGATAATTAATGGTTTCATCTCATGGTTGGTAATAAGAATGAAAGAAGAAGCACAATTTGACAAATAGCTAATTACATTCTAAGTAATTTTTTTAAAACGTTAAGACTATTTCTAAACATTCAAAATTAGTACACCGACACGTATGGTGGCTTGCTTTTATGTAACTGGCACCTGGTAGCAGAATTAAAATTGCTCCTGGCTGGGTATGGTGGCTCATGCCTGTAATCCCAGTACTTTGGGAGACCGAGGAAGGTGGATTGCATGAGACCAGGAGTTCAAGAACAGTCTGGGCAACATAGAAAGACCACATCTCTACAAAAAAATTTAAAAAATTAGCCATGTATGGTGGCATGCACCTATAGTCCCAGCTATTCAGGAGGCTGAGACAGGGAATCACTTGAGCCCAAGAGTTGGAGGCTGCAGTGAGTTATGATCATGCCACTACATGGGTGACAGAGTGAGACCCTGACTCAAAAAAAAAAAAAAATAAAGAATTGCTCCAAAGAGGTCATCAACTATATATTTCACCTGGCAAATCAGTTAACATGGGTTAGGGTTAGCATGTGAGACAAAGAAACAGAAGGGTGCTTTGGGCCATGATAATTGTGTGAGAAGATATTTTCAATTAAGATTTTGACCCATAGAAAATCGGTTTCTGAATGGGCTCATTTTTGTATCTGGCTGCCTTAAAAACTCTTCCTAACTATTCCTCCATGAAGAATCACATGCAGGGGCCTTGAGTTGAGGTGCAAGTTTCAGGGCTCCAGATCATAAGCTTGGACATAGAATATAAGCATGAGAAAACAGGCATGAACATGTCTCTTCTTGAAGGTTTTCCTTCCCAGGAACCAAGGGTAGTGACCACAGCTTGCAGGCTTCCATGTCCTGATTGGGGTGTACCAACACCTCTCATCCTGGTAACTAGAAGCATGGTGTCATCTTTCTCTAGTGTTTTTCCCAAGAATGAGATTCTCTGCTCTTTTCATCTCCTAAAGACATCTTCCCTCCCTGCAGATGCAACCGAGGCTAAGCAAGAAAGCTGTGGGCTGTGTCTGGGATTGCATATCTGAGTGCCACATCCAGGGGCTCCTTTGATACCAAGCAATGACAGTTATCTAGCATGTCCCTTTCAAGACTTAACCAGGAGAAGAAATGCCAAGGAAGGCAACAGAAGCAAGAAACAACCTGTGAGTCCTTCATGTAGATCCATATTCCCATCTGATACTATTTTTCTTCTGTGTGAAGAACTTCCATTACAATTTCTTGTAGTGCATATCTGCTTATAAAAAATTATTTGAAAGCCAGGCTCGGTGGCTCAGTCTGTGATCTCAGCGCCTTGGGAGGCTGAGATGAGTGAATTGCCTGAGCCCGTGGGTTCGAGACCTGCCTGGGAAACTTGGTGAGACCTCATCTCAACAATAAATCAAAAAATTAGCTGGGCGTGGTTGCCGGAGTCCTGCTCTGGCAGAGTCCAGAGATTCCCAAAGGTGGAGACGGCGTCAGCGATTGTGAGAAAGAGAGAAAGAGAGAAAGAAAGAGGCTGGACTCCTGTCTCTTTCTTTCTTTAGATTCACTCTGGCCCATGATTCTATCACGGCTCTTAAACTGCTCACCCTTCCTAGCTCTGCCTGTCTCTACAGAGGAGTCCACGGCGCCCTGGGTGAGGTCCTATCCCTCCCGAAAAAGAAAAAGAAAGCTTACCTTCAGGTCCCTGTTCAGGTACCACTTGCCGGAGTCCAGCTCCCGCAGAGTCCAGAGATTCCCAAAGGTGGAGATGGCGTCAGCGATTATGAGAAAGAGAGAAAGAGAAAGAGGCTGGATTTCTGTCTAGTGCAGAAGCCCTTTATTGGGAATTACAACGGGTCTTTTATCCCCAAATTTTGCACAGTCTCACATGTCTTTCATGTGAACACAAAACCAGGTGCATGAAGGGCGTCCCCCACCCACCAGATGTTCTTTCAGGTATAATCCCATAACAGATGTTAACCTTAATCCATGACTGCCTGTCCTATATACCCTTTTCATCCTATGCTAACTTATACTAATACCAAGTTAAAGATAACCTAAAAATCCCATAACAAATGCTAACCTTAATCCGTGACTGAGCTATCCTATAAACCTTTTTCATCCTATGCTGATTTATACTAATACTAAGTTAAACAATTCTATAGATATTTAAATACTTACTTTACAACTTAAAGTGGCCCATCCCAGAATGTTCGGAATGTGGCCCTGTCCAAAGTTCACAGTGGGCTACCTGCAAGTAAACTAGTTGCATTCTTTCAAAAAAATGGCTGTCTAAATGTATATTTCTAAAACTATATTCTACAATTTACACCTTACTCAACTTCAATAAATCCTAAGATCATGACCCAGAAGCCTGTAACCAATACTAAGGCTCTTAGATGTGACCTGAGTTTGAACTGTAAGTTGTGTGAAAGCCAAAACTGCAGTTTGTGGAAGAATGGGAGCAATGAGCTTCTAAAATTCGTTTGTGTTCGTCGTGGTCTCAGAGTTTTTATGTTTTGAGCTTACAGGAGCTTATTCTGGTTATAGTGCTAAGTAGAAGGGGGGAGGAAATGGGGTCAATAGTTCCTGAATGCATCCTAGTGGTCTTGGGGTCAACGGCCCTTCCTGATCTCTAATACTCAGTGGGCCTCCGTGGCCGGCTCCCAAAACATGGTAGTGTGCGCCTGTAACTCTGGCCACTCGGAAGGCTGAGGCGGAAGGATCGCCGGAGCCCAGCAGGTCCAGGCTGCGGTTGCCGGGAGCAGCCACTGCACTCCAGTCTGGGTAACAGAGTGAGACTCCAACTCAAAAAAAAAAAAAAAATTATTTGAGCTTTTATTTGTCTGAAAACCTTCTTTATTTCATTTTTGAAAAATATTTTTATTTGGTATAGATTTCTAAGTTAATTTGTTTTTCTTTCAATACTTTAAAATTGATAGCTGGGAGCAGTGGCTCACACCTGTAATCCCAGCACTTTGGGAGGCTGAGGCAGGAGAATTGCTTGAGCCCAGGATTCAAGACCAGCCAGGGCAACATGGCAAGACCTCATCTCTAAAAAAAAAAAAAAAAAATTAAAAAATTAGCACACCTATAGTCCCAGTTACACAGGAGGACGAGGCTGTGGTGAACCATGATCATGCCACTGTGCTCCAGCCTGGGTGACAGAATGACACTCTGACTCAAAAAATAAAATAAAAAAATTGTTGCCTCCAGTAAAAAAAGAAAAGAAAAGAAAAGAAGCATGAAGACCCCTTTTGGAATGAGATGCTGAAGAAGTAACACTTAGTCGTTGGACATTTGATTGTTCTATCAGTTGCAACCTGTCAGCTTTACATTGATGGCACATTCACATCTCTGGGAAGAGCCAGTGAACCTCCTGCCAGATTTTGCCACACACACTGGAAGAGGAGAAGGAGGAGTGGGAGGAAGAGGAAGAGGATGAGTTAGAGGAGCTTTGATGTGGGTCAAAGTCAGGGAGACAATCAGGCCACAGTGGTAGAATCAGTAGGGGATGAAATGCTTTCCTAGCCGGGCTTGGTGGCTTAGCCTGTAATCCCGCGCCTTTGGGAGGCTGATGTAAGTGGATTGCCTGAGCCCCTGGGTTTGAGACCCGCCTGGGCAGTGAGACCTCATCTCTACAATAAATCAAAAAATCAGCTGGGCGTGGTAGCACATGCCTGTAATTCCGGCTACTCGGAAGGCTGAGGCGGAAGGATCGCTGGAGCCCAGCAGGTCGACGCTGCGGTGGCTGGGAGCGGCCACTGCACTCCAGTCTGGGTGACAGAGTGAGACTCCAACTCAAAAAAAAAAAGAAATGCTTTCCTGTGTTAGTTCTTTTTTTTCTGTTGATATTTCTTTCTTTTGAGAGCTCCTGGCAATTGTCCCTTCTTCCTCTAGGGCAGTTTGCTTAATGAAATATTCTCTGCCCTGGGGTGAGCCCTAGCTGGCTATGCTCTAAGACACAGGGAAAAACACTATTACTTGAGCCAAGATTAAGTTCGGCCCAGGATTAAGTTTGGGTCTGGATTTAGCCTTGCTTGGGGGTCTAAAAGCTTCATTAGGGCTCATGCATAGCCTGAGGGTCTCACAATGTTTGGGAAATCCATGTGGGGATTTGGGCCCAAAGTCCAAATGATGAACACTATATGTTTGCTTATTTTTTTAGGAGCTTGTGGGAGGGATGATTAGCTGACCATAAGTTTGAAGATTTGGTGTTAGAGGAACTCCTCTCTCACTTTCTGCTGGAGAAGATGAACACTATGTTACCTCAATAATTTGCTGAAAATTGTCTTTGCTGTTGCTGCCAAAAAACAGGTGAAGATAATTATTTAAGGGAAAAAGAAAATGGATTCTCTTGAAGAAAGATGAGAGAAGCTAATCCTTGGTGACAGCATAAGAGGCAGTCAAACTGACTGTAAGAATACACACATGAGTCCGGACAGTAGAAAAATGCCTAAACCTATATGAAGGTACTTGATACTGGGTAACTCATTCTCTCACACCTGGTTTTCCTTGGGAAGCTGATGGGCATAGTATGTATGATGGAAAACAACCCTGGAGGCACAGAGAAGCTGATGACCACAGACTGGAAAGGGGTCAATCAGAGAGAAAGAAGCTGATCTGCTCTGGTAAAGAAAGGGTGTGTAGAAGAGAAATGGGCCTCTCAGTTGCTCCTGTGATTACCCCCTCTCCTGAGTCACCGATCTCTCTTTCTGTACCATTCTCCTTTTGTCTTAAAAACATGCCATAAGTGTCTCTCATCTTTTTCTTTTGAGTCAGAGTCTCCCTCTGTCACCCGGGTGCAGCCTCCATCAGCTGGGCTCAGGCGATCCTTCCTCTGTTTTCCGAGTAGCTGGGACTACAGGCGTGTGCCACTACTTCAGGCGAATTTTTTGATTTATTGTAGAGGCGAGGTCTCACCAAGTTGCCCAAGCTGGTCTCGAACCCTTGGGCTCAGGCAATCCTCTCACCTTGGCCTCCCAAAGTGCTGGGATTACAGGCTTGAGCCATTGCGCCTGGCCATCTCTCATCTTAAAAGCAAATAGCAAAATCATCTTTAGTTACTCTCTATTCCTTTGATATGTTCCATTTCTCCAAAACACTCATTACTGGAACATTCTTATGTATGTATTTATTTATTATTAGCCTCCCTGCTCTAGAAAATACTCTCCATGAGGACAGGATCTTATCTTTCTTCTTCACTGCTATTTTGTCCTAGAATAGTGTTTAGTACACTGCTGGGGCTCACTGAATTTCTTGATTGAATGCAAGAAGTTGAGTGGCATAAAGATGTGGGGTATAACTACCCAGGTAGAAATAATTTTTTTTTTTAGTTGGAATCTCACTCTGTCTCCCAGGCTAGAGTGCAGTGGCAAGCTCATGGCCACTGCAGCCTCGACCTCCTGGGCTCAGGAGGTCCTTCTACCTCAGCCTTCCAAGTAGCTGGAACTGCAGGTGTGCGCTACCACGCCTGGTTAATTTTTTGATTTATTGTAGAGATGAGGTCTCGCCAGGCTGGTCTTGAACTTGGCAATTCTCTCACCTCGGCTTCCCAAAGTGCTGGGATTACTCGCTTGAGCCACCACGCCTGGCCTATAATTACTTTGAAAAGAAATTATTGAGAGGCGAGGTGGCTCGCTCCTGTAATCCCAACACTTTGGGAGGCTGAGGTGAGGGGATTGCCTGAGCCCATAGGTTTGAGAACAGCCTGAGCAACTTGGAGAGACCTCATTTCTACAACAAATCAGAAAATCAATTGGGTGTGGTAGCACACACCTATAGTTCCGGTTACTTGGAAGACTGAGGCAGAAGGATTGCCTGAGCCCAGCAGGTTGACGCTGGGGTGGCTGTGAGTATGCCACTGCACTCCAGCCTGGGCGGTGGAGTGAGACTCCAACTCAGAAAAAAAAAAGTAATTATATGTTTCAAAGGCAGACATAATAGGCTGACCTCTGACCCTAGGAAAAGCAATTCCATGATCCACTGGTTATAGATCAAGACTGACCAAAAAAAAAAAAGTCATATATGTTGCCACTTTCCCCTTCTGCTTTCTTTAAGTCGGAGTCTCACTCTGTTGCCCAGGCTGGATGCAGAGGTACACTCATGGCTTACCACAGCCTCTAACACCTGGGCTCAGGTGATCCTCCCACCTCAGACTCCCGAGTAGCTGGGACTACAGGCACACACCACCATGCTCAGTTAACATTTTTAATTTTTTGTAGAGACAAGGTCTCACTATGTTGTCTAGTCTGGTCTCAAACTACTGGGATCAAGTAATCCTCCTGCCTTGGTCTCCCAAAATACTGGCATTATAGGCGTGAGCCACCACGCCCAGCCCTCATTTTGCTTTTCAAGACAGACATCAGGCTGGTGCATGGTGGCTCACGCCTATAATCCCAGCACTTTGGGAGGCCAAGTTGAGAGGATTGCCTGAGCCCTTGTGTTTGAGACCAGCCTGGGCAACTTGGCGAGCCCTCATCTCTACAATAAATCAAAAATTAGCCAGGCATGGTGGTGCGTGCCTGTAGTTTCAGCTACTTGGAAGGCTGAGGCTCTGTCACTGCACTCCAGCCTGGGTGAAAGAGTGAGACTCCACCTCAAAAAAAAAGACAGACATCATTAATCTATCACAGCTCTCTTTCCTGCAGAGAGTGGCTACTACCTCCCTGATTATTGAATCCATAGCACAAATGAAAGGGTGAGATTTTGCAGAGAGTGGCTACTACCTCCCTGATTATTGAATCCATAGCACAAATGAAAGGGTGAGATTTTGCAATAATCAATATGGAAGTCCAAGGTTCTTCTATAGGAGTAAATAATGTTGCCTGACCATCAACTCTAGAGTGTGAATATGGAAAAGAAAGAATAGTTTCATGGCTTTAGATTTGCCTTTTCTAAACAAAGCAAATAGCACCACAGTTTAATCACCCCACAGACACTAATCAAGGGGACCAACTGGAGAGCTCAGCATTTAGCCAAGGACAGATGCCAACATTCAGCCAAGAAAACTTCCCAAGACAATGAAACACCCAAAAGCACAGAACAGAGATGATCCCCAATGGCCATTACTGGGATATGTAGCTCATCTTCTCAGACAGCTGCCGGCTTCCAGGGAGTGCCTGGATAAGATGCAGAAGAAGAAAGAAAAGCCCAGGTGAGAATAAGAAAAGGGCAACTCTTACCTAGTTTCTGAATATTTTATGTGAGGAAAGACAAAGAGGGTAGAATCAGCAGCTGCGATGTTGTCTTTTATTATTGTGTGGATAGAGCTAATACTTGACTTGTAAAGCTGGGACTTCCTACAACTAGCACAAAATCAATAAGCAAGGAGAGTCAACAAGTACTTACAAAGCCTGCAATGACCTGCTTGTGGATGGATGCCAAGAAACAGAGTCTTTCCCGTGGTTCTGCCTCCTCCCTGACCACTCTTCCAAAGCACTGCTCTTTATTAAGCAGGTGGCACACGAATTGCCTCCAGAACTTGAGAGCACTGCTTATGGCTGGAAGGGGATGGGGACATGGGGGCGGGGGAACTCTGGCCAAGACACAAGACTTCTTCCCAAGGTAAGTGGTCTGAAGCAACATTGCAGAATTCTTGTTGAGGTAGTTAACACTGTCAAGAAACAAAACTACAGTGTAGAAGCAAACTCTTCATGTGCTGACGCCCTGTTTTTCCTAGCTCTTTACCCCCTATTGTAGGAGGGGTTAGGCAAAGGGCTGGCTTAGTCCTTGGTTAGACATGGCACCTCTCCCTCCAGGAGGTGGAGAAATTGAGGCAGGACCACATGACGTGAGAATGGGTTTGTATGTCTTCTCTGGGAGTGGCACTGAATTTGCAAAGGAGATGAAAGGCAGCAGTTAGAAGGAGGTATCAAGAGGGACCTGTTTGCTCAGGGGAATCTGTGTAGGAAATGAATCACTCTTCAGATTGCAGTGGATAGGAGTAACACCTTCCAGGTGAAGGTCTTCTTGTCTGGGCTGTTTCTCTATTGTCTTCCACCCTCACCTGTTGTCTTTCTCCTCATCTCATTTTTTCTCTCCCCCTCAGTACCTCCACTATTTTATTCTTCAAGAAGCCATGTCCTATCCCTAATACTACCCACCCCCACCCCATCACATCATCATTTTCCACATCCAACCTGCTTGGGCCACGTTGTCTACAATGGATACCTCTTCTTAATATCCAGACTGCCAGACACTCTGGCTTTGGTCCTCCCCAAAATACAAACAATACCTCAGTGAGCTAGCTCAGAGATGCTCATTAACTTTCTCAAGGTCAAAACTTTTAAACGTTAGGTTTGAGATTCAAACCTGGTAGTGTCTGCTCCAAACCTCTGGTCTAGAGGCTTTCCAAAGTGTGTCATTTAGAAGATAAGAATTTCATGAGTTTTAATAAGAATACAATAAGAGAACTGGAAACATTTCTACTTTACAAATAAATATGATATACTTGGTCTTATTATTATGAAAAAAAATCTGCCTCTAAAAATGGAGTGTCATACCTTGCACTACTGATATTTCCAAATGGAGCTGCGGGTCTTTTAGTCAGCATCTATACACTATATAATGTTTAGTATCCATGGTCCCTGCCAGCTAAATTGCAGTAGTGTCCTCAGTCAATGTGCAACTAACAGTTCTCCCTATGACTAAATGTCTTCTGAATATGTATGTCACTACCTCTAGTTGAAGACAATGAATCCTAAACCGTAATTATCATGAAATCAGATAATTTTTCGTCTGTTTGTTTGTTTAGGTGGAGTCTCACTCTGTCGCCCAGGACGGAGTGCCGTGGCACACTCACAGCCACCCCAGCATCAACCTGCTGGGCTCAGGCGATCCTTCCCTCAGTCTTCCAAGTAGCTGGAACTATAGGCGCACGCTACCACTCCCAGCTAATATTTTATTTATTGTAGAGACAAGGTCTCGCCAAGTTGCCCAGGCTGGTGTTAAACCCACGGGCTCAGGCAATCCACTCGCCTCGACCTCCCAAAGTGCTGGGATTACAGGCTGAGCCACTGAGCCTGGCTGAGACTGTGCCTTTCTTACTCAGCATTGTGGCCCTAGCATATGGCTTCACAGTAGGCCTTTAGTAGAATTCAGGGACTCACCTAATACATGAATGTATGATGATTGATAGATGAGCAACATTTCACCATCATGTAGGATTTTACCTAATCTGAGCTCATCAGACATCTTGTCTATGTAATCTTAACATGCTTGTGATATTACTCAGTGTTCATTATATACTAGATACATGAATCAAATTTTGATCATTTTCTGCAGCAGTTAAACCATCAGGCTACTTTATTCCCAGCACAAAGTTTTCTATCTCCTGAGCTCCTGTTACAGCGCCATCTGCACACTCAAAATTATAATAATAGACCAGGTGCAGTGGCTCAAGCTTATAATCCCAGCACTTTGGGAGGCCGAGGTGAGAAGATTGCCGGAACCTGCGGATTCAAGGCCAGCCTGGGCAACATGGTGAGACCTCGTCTCTATAATAAATAAAAAAATTAGCTGGGTGTGGTAGCACATGCCTGTAGTTCTGGCTACTCAGAAGACTGAGGTGGAAGGATCACCTGAGCCCAGCAGGTTGTGGCTGCGGTGGCTGGGAGTGTGCCACTGCACTCCAACCTGGGCAACAGAGTGAGACTCCAACTCAAAAAAAGAAAAAAATTATAATAGTGTTTCATTAAAAAAAAAAACTTTTAATATTTTTCTTTTAAAGATGTGGGGTACAATTCAGGGTTAGGTATACAAATGTTCATTATGCAGGTACCCTTGTTGATGATGTGTACCTCCCCTTCCCCAGGCAGATTCCCACTACTGCCAATCCTGCCTCCCCATGTTTCATTTTTTAAATGTTTGGGCTAGGATACATGACACAATATAGCCTATTGACAACAATCAACAAAAAGCACCCAGTTTCTCTCAGCCTTTACTGCTTTTGATTTTCTCCTATAAACGTTCTGAGACCTCCAATATCCTCTTGCTCTTTTTCTTCTTTTTTTTTTTTTTGAGTTGGAGTCTCACTCTGTCGCCCAGACTGGAGTGCAGTGGCCGCTTCTGGCCACCGCAGCCTCGACCTGCTGGGCTCCGGCGATCCTTCCGCCTCAGCCTTCCAAGTAGCTGGAACTACAGGCGTGAACTACCACACCCGGTGAATTTTTTTTAATTTATTGTAGAGATGAGGTTGCGCCAAGTTGCCCAGGCAGGTCTCGAACCCACGGGCTCAGGCAATCCACTCACCTCAGCCTTCCAAGGTGCGGGATTACAGGCTGAGCCACCGAGCCCGGCTGCTCTTTTTATTCTTAATGGTAGTGCTTTTCTCATTTCTTCCTCGACTGTCCCCTTGTCATGATCCTTCTTTCAGGAAGGCTCTTTTTCTCAACCTAAAGTTATAATCTCAACAGAAAAGTAAGTATGGACTGTTGATGGTCACTCATGCACCCACGTGTCTCTAATGACTCATTCTTCGATCCTGAGTGAAGACACCAGGGTCTTCGTCAGCCAGCCCATAACTGGAGTTTCTTCTGTCCATTTCCATGTCTATATCCACCCCCCGCCCCCTGGCCAAGAATCTGTTCTTTTTGCTCTTTTCAATTTTTCACGCTCTCTCTGGTTTTAGTATCTCTGATAGACATAGGACTAGGCATTTATAGAAGGACAGGTGAGGAGGGGGGTGCAGTTCTGACTCCAGAGCTACCCAGAAGGGAGGAACAGTTTTGAGGATACTGACTTGGCCAAAGAGGCTCTAGAAGGATATCAGGCTGCCAGGAAAACTAAGGTTGCAGCCATATGGAGGCAAGGTCCCTGCAAGTTGTAGGCCAAAAGTGAGTCTGGAAGGGAGGTGAGGCACAGTGAGGAGGGCTGGGATGAAAGTGCTTGAAAACACAGACTCAGAGCCAGCCATAGGGTCTGTTCTTGGTAGCAAGCTCTGTCTATACAACCAGTGTAGTCGAAGAAGGCTTTCAGAAGAAAGAAGAAGCTGGAATCGGATTTGAGGCTTGAAGAAAGGGTAGGATTTGTAGAATTGAAGAGGAGTATGACAAGCCACTTCCTGTGAGGTGAGACTACATATCATTCGGTGATTCACACACAAACTGGATATTTCTGTGTTCTGATTGGTTGAAATCACCTGTGGGATAATTAGCCCATGCTGGCTCAAGAGGGCAGATGAGCAAACTCCTGCAGGCAAGTCACCGACACTTTACAGGGTACACATTTGTTTCCACTTGTTCTAAACAAACGACCAAATCCAATTCAGCAAGTAAGCTGACCCCAAGCACAAGGTTTCTTTTTAAAAACAGTTGGAAACACATGCATGCATATAGTGTTTACAAAGTTTAAGCAAACTATACTTTGAATGAAGAGCAACCTGTTTCCAATCCATGGCCAAGTGTGAAGAGAGGGGAGTTTATTTGCCTGAGTCCAGCAAAGCTCAGCCCATAGGAAGCCTGAGATCAAGGGTCACAAACTCAAGTGTTTACTGGGAAGATAAGATAAATAATGAAACAAGACAATTGTGAGGCAACAGGAAATTGTGGAAACTATGGCTAAGTCGAGAGCACACATCCTGTTTGTAGAAGACATCCTATTCTCTCCTCTGCTTTGCATCCAGGCAAGAATGAGAGAGTCTACTGTGACCAGATTTTCTAATGTTTCAAAAGAAGCCAGAAGTGCTGGTTTTTTGGTAAGGAATTTTCTAATCTAAGGAAGATTGTATGGGGTGTTTTCTGCTGTGAACCCTAGAGGCCATCTAGTTATGGAAGTTACTCACACCTATCCTCATGTGTTCTGGAAGAAAAGCTGAAAATCTGTAGGAAAATGTCCAGACTCCCTAGTCTGACATGAAAGACCGTTGCCAATTTCTCTAGACATGTCTTTGTGCTTCACTCATACCTTCTACTCCAGCCCTGCTGAGTTAATGTCTAATGTGTATAGAACAGAGGTTCAATCCCAACCTTAATCTAAACACTTAAGAAAATGGTTTTACTATAATGGTGAGCTATAACTGTGTGAAAATTTAAAAATATGTCTGCATTTTTAAAAAGCATTCCTTTCTTCCTTCCTTTCTTTCTTTCTTTCTTTCTCTCTTTCTCTTTCTTTCTTTCTCTCTTTCTTTCTCTTTCTTTCTTTCTCTCTCTCTCTCTTTCTTTTTTTGAGTCACAGTTTCACTCTGTTGCCCAGGCTGGAGTGCAGTGGCACACTCACAGCCACCGCAGCCTCGAACTGCTGGGCTCAGGCAATCCTTCCACTTCAGCCTTCCAAGTAGCTGGAACTATAGGTGCATGCCACCACACCTGGCTAATATTATTTTATTGTAGAGATGAGGTCTTGCCAAGTTGCCCAGGCTGGTCTCAAACCCCTGAGCTCAAGCAATCCTCTTGTCTCCACCTCCCAAAGTAATGGGATTACAAGCATGAGCTACCACGCCTGGCTTAAAAACATTCCTTTCGTAGGAGGAGGACTTGAAAACTGATTGGGCTTTTGTGACCAGGTCAATCAAGATAGTACACGAAGGTGACACTGTATGACTTTTGAGGTTAGGTCATGAAGGGCAATGCAGGTTTCACCTTGCTTGCTGCAACCTTCCCTTGAAGTCCTCAGCTGCCATACAAGCAATCTTACTGTCCTGAGCCTGCTGTGCCATGAGGAAGCCCGAACTAGCTCATGGGAGAGACACCATGGGGTAGTTCTAAGGGGACGTAAAGAGAGGGAGAGACACCCAACTAGTCCTCAGGTGTTTCTGCTCCTTCGTTCTCACTCCAGTTACCATCTGACTGCAACTACCCGAGAGACACTGAGCCAGAACCGCCCAGCTGAGCCCTCTCCAAATTCCTGACTCATGAAAGTTGTGGGAGAGAAGATGGTTATTATTGCACTAAGTCACTAGACTTTGGGGTGATTTGTTATGCAGATCAGACTTAAAGTAGAACTTAAAGTTTAGGCAGGGGCAGAGGCAGCTTTAGTGTCTAGTGTTTGGTCTAATATGGTATCCTTAATTCTTTGCACTTGACTATTACTGACCAAATTCCTATGTTAATGCCAGAAAGCCATGGTGATTGGCTGATCTAGTTTCTATCACTTGTGTTGAAAACCTCATAGGGCACCCCAACCCGCCTGAGCCTTTGGTGCCCACTCATCCAATCAGAAGCCACTCTTGTTGAAGATGAATCTATCACAGTTTACCTGATTTAGAGACCTGTGACCATGGCCCTTTTTGTGTGAAGGGAAGGTTGAGGTGGCAGGTGTCAGTGGACCTGTCTGGCACCTGAACCTTATCATCTTTCCTTCCCTGGCTTGTGCTCTGTCCTTTAGAACCATCCCCACTCCCAACACCTACTCATCTTTTGATTCTCAATTCTGCATTGCCTTTCTCATGAAGCTGGGCCATTTCCCTCCCCACTGCCCCTTTGCACAGCCATCTCATGAAAGAGAGCTCACTGTCTCCCCCACCCATCTCTACCACCAGGCTGACCACTCCTGGAGGGCTGGGCCCAGGACTTATTCACTTTAGTATCCCCAATGCTGGGCTCTGCTGCTGGCTCATAGCAGGGGTTGGATAAACTACTGATAAAACACGAATAGATGTGTTTAGTTAAAAGAGACGGAAAAGAGTCATACCATCAGCTGCCCTTGAACCTGGAATGCTTTTGATGTCTTAGTTGAGAGGCTAGGTTCTGTTTCACTGCCTCTTGGGCAGTTGATACTGGCTCATTGATTATGTCATTCTGTAACCTGCAGTAGGAACAGCTTGTGTCCTAAAAGTGCGTGGTCTGGAACTTGAAGCACATTTTCTCTCATAGAAACAATGCTGCAAGTCAGTGGTTTTCAAATTTAAGATAAAACAAACCCAAAAAAATCACAACAAAATTTTACAAGAAACCAAACTTGGGAAGTTAGTTTTGAAGAGGTTTGAAGTTAACATTGGACTGGTCTCTCTAAGTTTTGGAGAGACAGAAGAAGATAAACATGTTGGGGCCACAGAGTTGCCACCCAGATAAAGAACACCAAGGTACTAGCTGTAGTGTGGGTTATGGGGATCCAGAGATATACTTAAAATATGCTGAATTTTTAAAACCTTGCTATTTTATGTTTAAGTGGGTAATGCACAACAATGACAGTGTGGCGTGTATAATATTTTTGTTTTCGTAACTGCATTTATTTCAAAATCACTGTCTAGGAGAAATGTTGAAAAAAAGCCACATAGTTTTCTTTACCCAGATTTCACACACAGTAAGCTTTGCTTATCATTCCACACATTATTTTGAGTCTAGCTATTTCCTCCCCTCTCCTCCCCTTTGACCTATTTTTAGGTCGAGAAGCTAAAGAAAAAAAAAAAGACTGCCCAGTAAAGACCTTGTAACTAGCAGCTCTTGGGGGGAGGTTCCCTGGGGCCTCAGCCCAAGCCTTAACATGCCTTGGGGGGGATTCCAGTCCACATTCTGTGAAAGGAACTCTCCCTCCTGGTGAGGCCAAGGCTGCACAGACAGCTGGTCTGCTCTGAGACGGTGCCTCACTCCCCTCCTCACTTCCCTCTCCCGTGGTCTGCAGTCCTGTTCTCCCAACCCCAAGCTGCCCTGGAGCTGCCACCTGATGCTCTCATACCAGCCCCTGGCCCTAGTCAGGTCCTCCAGCTGCAGCCACTGTTGGCTCTTTGCCTTCCTCCATACCAACCTCTGATGGGGTGCAGAAAGCAGATGGTAACTGACAGCAACTCAATCGACCTAGGAGGCTGGGGGATGGGCTGAGTTTGGTCTGTGGTTCAAACCCCAGCTCTCTGACCAGGGGCAGGTTACTTACCCTTTCTGAGCTTCACTTTCTTTCTTTCTTGTTTTTTTATTGGAGTCAGAGTCTCACTCTGGTGCCCAGGCTGGAGTGGTGCAGCAGTACACTCACCACGATCGCTGTCTCAACCTGCTGGGTTCAGGCGATCCTTCTGCCTCAGCCTTCCAAACTGCTGGAACTACAGGCGCACACCACCACATCTGGCTGATTTTTTAATTTATTGTAGAAGTCTCACCAAGTTGCCCAAGATGGTCTCAAACCCCTGGGCTCAGGCAATCCACTTGCCTCTGCCTGCCAAAGTGCTGGGATTACAGGCATGGCCACCATGCCTGGGGAACTTCACTTTCTTATCTATGAAATGGGGGAAAAGATAGCAACCTATCTTGAAGGGTGTTTGGAATTAAATGAAATGTACGCAAAATGCCTGGTCTGATGTGACCTAGCCATAAATATTTGTTATGGCCTTGTCTTCAGCCTTCCAGGGAATTCCACCCAGTCAAGAAGCCTTTCCCTCTGTGCTCATGGGGTCAGGGCCTCTAGCCTCAAGATGGACAGTGAATGCCTGGAGGTCACAGACTTCCACAGTCCTGCCGGTATCCATATGTCCCATATAGCATCACCTGTATATTAGGATTCTCCTCTCCTTTCCAGCTCAAGGGTCTTCATGGCTTGCAACATTCCACCTTTTACTGGGATGAAACAACGGTGAACATAAGTCTCCTTCCATCTTCACCTGGTGAAAAGAAAACCTAGAATGGACAGATCCCAGACCTGGATGGAGACCCAGGCTCCTGTGTGAATGACTGCCTGTAAGGCACTTAGATCTAAGTGAGTGTGGGGGAAAGAAGCTGCCCGAAATCTGCTCTGGTGGAGGATGGCCAATTGGTCAGACCTTCCTCAGGAAGTTTTGTAATGTGAGGTTAGACATGGTAACATGGAAGTTGAGAACCTTTGGTCCAAATCCTGACCAATTACTAGCTCTGTGTATCAGTATACTCATCTGTTAAATGCAGATGACAGTGATGCTGATGAAGGTGATGACAATGATGATGATGATAGTGATGATACCTGTCTCCCCAGGTTGACGAAAGATGAAATGAATTGACGTATGTGAGAACAGAGCACACTGGAACTGCTCGCCACAAATGTTAGCTGCTATTGTGCTTCCCCCTTGGCCTTCTCTGAGGCTAGTGATAGAAATAGCAAGCCCTCCAACAAGAGTGTCCTTTATCCTTTTTTTCCTTTCCTTTCTTAGCCTTTAGTTTTTTTCTGATTAGCAAGGTTATAACATGTTCAATGAAAATCACTTATAAAATGTAGAAAAGCAAGCTGGGCTCGGTGGCTCAGCCTGTAATCCCGCGCCTTTGGGAGGCTGAGGTGAGTGGATTGCCTGAGCCCGCGGGTTTGAGACCTGCCTGGGCA
>NW_007252189.1:276320-282094 GCF_000164805.1 Carlito syrichta | reverse complement strand
CCGGGAGCGGCCACTGCACTCCAGTCTGGGTGACAGAGTGAGACTTAAACTCAAAAAAAAAAAAAAAAAAGTAGAAAAGCAAAAAAGAAGAAAATGAGAGCACATAAAATCCTACTGCTAGAGATACTGTGAACATTTTGGTGTATTTCCTTCCAGAATGTGGATATTTATAATTTTTTATTTATTTTTAGTTGGAGTCTCACTCCGTCGCCCAAATTGGAGTGTGGTGGCACACTCACGGCCATCCCAGCGTCAACCTGCTGGGTTCCAGCCATCCTTCCACCTCAGACTTCCAAGTAGCCAGAACTATAGGCACACGCTACCGCACCCAGCTAAATTTTGATTTATTGTAGAAATGAGGTCTCGCCAAGTTGTCTGGGCTTGTCTTGAACCCATGGGCTCAGGCAATCCACTTGCCTTGGCCTCCCAAAGTGCTGGGATTACAGCCTCGACCTGCTGGGCTCAAGTTATCCTTCCAAGTAGCTGGAACTACAGGTGCGAGCTACCACGCCTGGCTAATTTTTTGTTTTATTGTAGAGACGAGGTCTTGTCAAGTTGCCCAGGCTGGTCTCGAACCCCTGAGCTCAGGTAATCCTTTCGCCTCGGCCTCCCAAAGTGCTGGAATTACAGGCTTGAGCCACTGTACCTGGCCCCAAAATACATATTTTCAATGGTATTTGAGAATTTGGGTAAAGTGGTAGAAATTTTTGCAGAATATTAAAAGTGTCTGGAGACCCCTGGACCATCTCCCACACTAATGCCAAGATAAGAAAAATGTTTCTAAGATTTTGCTGCTGTCATTGAGTTCTACTTTCTGGGTGAAAAGGAATTATATCTCAGTTATTAGAAAGTTTATAGAAAAGGGAAATGACCCAATGGTGCTCTTTGAGACATTTTAGGGCAATGACAGAAGTCCTAGAAGAAAGATTAAATAAACGTCATGCCAGGCATGGTGGCTCACACCTGTAATCCCAGTACTTTGAGAGACTGAGGTGGGAGGACTGCTTGAGCCCAGGAATTTGAGGCCATACTGGGCAACACAGCAAGAGCCTATCTTCACAAAAAACCAAAAACTGTTAGCCAGACATGGTGGTGCATGCCTGTAGTCCCAACTATTTGGGAAGCAGAGGCAGAAAGATCTTTTGAGCCCAGTAGGTCAAGGCTGCCGTGAGCCATGATCATGCTACTACACTTCAGCCTGGTGACAGAGTGAGTCCCAACTCAAAACAAAACAAAACAAAAATAAAATAAAAATCATTTGGATGCTCAAAGAACATGGCTTGCTCAAAATAACCACTGACAGTTTGGCCTAAGTCCCAGACAAGATTCTAGACAAGATTATTTAAAATAATAAAAATAAGATTTGGGAGACTTTTGGAAAAGCAGAATCTCTGGCATTAAGTTTGAGGTTTTAAAAACAAAAAAGTTAGTGTGACCTTTTTCCTTCCTTGATATTGGCTCTAGATTCATTTAATAAGGAAATATGATAGGCACAAGACCTGGGGCATAATAGACTCAGTTGATATCTGTTGACTGAATGAGCAGGGCTTTTTGCAGGGCTTTTGATAAGATCTTTCATAACCTGGCTGATAAAGCCATAGCATAATGCAGGCTGGATACAAGGGCAATAAGCTGGGTTATAATAGCCCACAAAATACCTTTCATACCAGCCTGCAGGCAGAGTCCGAAGGCGGGGCCATCACCTCTAGAAAGTGCTCATGACATGAAAGCAGTATAGAGAACAGGCTCTTTGAACTGAATGTGAAGTTGTGCTGGGCAGGATAGCATATACGCTGAGGGATGAAATCCAGACCAACAGATCTTACTTTGCAATTTTTAAGACCCTCCACCTCCATTCTCCCTGAATGTAAGCACTACATATTCATTGTATAAAATTTGAAAATAACAGGAAAGACTAAAAAAGAAAATACAAAGAATTTATGATCTCCCATTACCCGAGTATATCCACTGCTAACATTTTAGTATATTTCTTTACAGTCTTTGTTTAATATGTGTGTATATCTATCTATCTATCTATTTTTTTTGAGTTGGAGTCTCACTCTGTTGCCCAGGCTGGAGTGCAGTGGCACGCTCACGGCCACCACAGCCTCAACCTTCTGGGTTCAGGCAATCCTTCTGCTTCAGCTTTCCAAGTAGCCGGAACTACAGGCATGTGCCACCATGCCCAGCTAAAATTTTTTTTTATTGTAGAGACAAGGTCTCACCAAGTTGCCCAGGCTGATCTCGAACCCCTGGACTCAAGCAATCCTCTTGCCTCGGCCTCCCAAAGTTCTGGGATTACAGGTTTGAGCCACCATGCCCATCTAGATATGTTAATTTCATATTCTTGTTCATTAAATTCTTTTTAAGCATAGTTTGTAATGATTATCT
This sequence comes from Carlito syrichta, assembly GCF_000164805.1. Taxonomy (NCBI): domain Eukaryota; kingdom Metazoa; phylum Chordata; class Mammalia; order Primates; family Tarsiidae; genus Carlito; species Carlito syrichta. The sequence continues at coordinate 279,703 of NW_007252189.1, read as the reverse complement.
AGTAGTCCATTATATCTATGTGTTGGCTTGTACATGTTCATTTGTAGTGACTGAAACAAATATTAATATGGCATTTTACTAAGGTCCAGATACTATTCTAAGTATTTTAAGTGTGATAGCTTTTCAATTCTCAACAAAACTCTAATGAAGTATTATTATTATCCCTATTTTACTGATGAAGAAACTGAGGCTTAGAGTAAGTAACTTGTCTCAAATCACCCAGACACTAAGTGGTGGGAGCAGAGATTTCTTTTTCTTCCGAAGTCAATTAAAAAAAATTATTTTAAAGATGTGGGGTACACTTCAGGGTTAGATATACAAGTGATCGTCATACAGGTAAAGTTTGGGCCTGCCTCTGAAGTCAATTTTGACTGTTTACATTTATTAAATTGTATTGGAATAATTCAAAAGCCTTCAGGAAAAAATTGGGTTGACTTTCACATCACATTTTACCTTATAAATTCCATGTGAATCAAAGACTTAAACATAAAAAATGAAATCTTAAATATACAAAAAGAGTCGCTGTCAATGCTGGTTGAGCTTTAGAATCACCTGGGAGTTTCTTTAAGAATTACGTTTGCCAACCGGGCTCGGTGGCTCTGTCTGTAATCCCAGTGCTTTGGGAGGCTGAGGTGAGTGGATTGCCTGAGTCCACGGGTTCGAGACCCGCCTGGGCAACTTGGCAAGACACCATCTCTACTAAGTCAAAAATTAGCTGGGCGTGGTAGGGCGTGCCTGTAGTTCCGGCTACTTGGAAGGTTGAGGCGGAAGGATCGCTGGAGCCCAGCAGGTCGAGGCTGCAGTGGCCGGGAGCGGCCACTGCACTCCAGCCTGGGCGACAGAGTGAGACTCCAACTCAAAAAAAAAAAAAAAAAGAATTACGTTTACCATCCTTCCCTCAGTCCCCCACCTAGCCTCCAGCTATTTAGATCAGAACTTCTAGAGGTAAGGATAGATACCCCGGCTTTGAAAGCGCCTATGTTGATTGGAATGCAACCAGGGCCAGAGGCAATGACCAAAAAACAAAACAAAACAAAAAACCAAAACAGGATAAATAAACTTATTTAAAAATCTGAGAAAGGAGAACACTTTTCTATGTATGCTATACAAATCCAAAGTTCTAAATAAAAAACAAATTTAGTAGTGGGGAATTATTAATGGGTACCAAGTTTCAGTTTGGAAAGATGAAAGGTTCTGGAGATGCATAGTGGTGATGGTTGCACAACAATGTGGATGCACTTAATGCCTTTGAACTGTACACTCAAAAATGATTAAAATGGTAAATAAATTTTGTGTTACGTATATTTGCAACAACAGAAAAACTGCATTACAAAAAGCACAATCCAAATAAACAAGAGATTGGAAAAAATAAGGTAACTTGCCATCAAAAGAGTTTTGTATATGTAAAGAGCTTGCACAAATCAATATGAAAAAGATCAACCCTGCCTGACTCGGTGGCTCAGCCTGTAATCCCAGCACTTTGGGAGGCCAAGGCAAGCGGATTGCCTGAGCCCACAGGTTCGAGACCAGCCCGGGCAACTTGGCGAGACCTCGTCTCTACAATAAATTAAAAAAAATAAAATTAACCGGACGTGGTAGCGTACACCTGTAGTTCTAGCTACTTGGAAGGCTGAGGCAGAAGGATCGTCTGAGCCTAGCAGGTCGACGCTGGGGTGGCGGTGAGTGGGCCACTGCACTCCAGCCTGGGTGACGGAGACTACAATTCAAAAAAAAAAAAAGTCCAACTCCATGTAAAGATGGATAAAAGATGTGAATAGTTTACAAAAAAGAAAATACAAATTTTTTTTTTTTTTGGTGTTGGAGTCTCACTCTGTCGCCCAGACTGGAGTGCAGTGGCCACTCCCGGCCACTGCAGCCTCGACCTGCTGGGCTCCAGCGATCCTTCCGCCTCAGCCTTCCGAGTAGCCGGAATTACAGGCATGTGCTACCACACCCAGCTGATTTTTTGATTTATTGTAGAGATGAGGTCTCGCTGCCCAGGCGGGTCTCGAACCCGCAGGCTCAGGAAATCCACTCACCTCAGCCTCCCAAAGGCACGGGATTACAGGCTGAACCACCGAGCCTGACACAGTGCCCTGCCTTTCAACCATGCCCAGCTAATTTTTTGATTTTATTGTAGAGATGAGGTCTTGCTGCCCAGGCGGGTCGCGAGCCCGCACAAATATTTCTTAAGCGAATGACAAAAGTCCATTTTCACTAATTGTGAGAAAAGATGAAACTACATTAAAATTTTATTTTTACTTAGATGGAGAAAGATTTTAAAAAATATTGGGTAACTCAACCATTGAGTAGAGTCTGAGGGAGGGGTCACTCTTACTCTTTGCTGATGGGAGTATAAATTGGCGCATTTTTTTCCTTCCTTCTTTCCTTCCTTCCATCTTCCTTTTGACCCTTCCATTTCCTTCCTTCCTTCCTTCCTTTTCCTTCCTTCCTCCTTTCCTTCTTTTCTTAGAGACAGGGTCTCGCTATTTTGCCCAGGCTGAACTCAAAACTCCTGGGCACAAGGAATCCTCTTGCTTCAGCCTCCTGAGTAGCTGGGACTACAGGTCTGTGCCACCTCACCCAGCTAAATTCGTGCATTTTCTATGGTGGACCTATTTGGGGACATAAAGTAGAAATTTCAAATACACACACAAACTTGATCCCACATTTTTACATCTTGGAATTTTTCCTATAGAAATATTCATGGCCGGGCTCGGTGGCTCAGTCTGTAATCCCAGCACTCTGGGAGGCTGAGGTGAATGGATTGCCTGAGCCCGCGGGTTCAAGACCCGCCCAGGCAAATTGGCAAGACCTCGTCTCTACAATAAATGACAAAAACTAGCCAGACATGGTGGCATTTGTCTGTAGTTCCGGCTACTTGGAAGACTAAGCCGGAAAGATCGCCGGAGCCCAGCAGGTCGAGGCTGCGGTGGCCAGGAGTGGCCACTGCACTCCAGTCTGGGTGACTGAGTGAGACTCCAACTCAAAAAAAAAAAAGAAAAAGAAATATTAATATACAAGGTGACATATGTATAAGGTTATTAATTATAGTTTTTTTGAAATAGCGAAAGGAGGATCTAAATAGAAGAGCTGTCAAATAAATCTTATGTCCATTGTGTTTACTTTGGAGGTATTCTGTGGATGTTAAAAAATAAGATCTTTATGTTCTAATGTGGAATGATTGGCACCATGTGAAAATAGCAAAGAAGAGAAGGGATATAGAATAGACATAATTCTATGCATGTCAGAAACCAGTAAGAAAAATTGTCTCTGAGAAGAGGACTGGGATATAAAGAGGACTGGGATATTTTTCACTGTGTGCTTTTTTTTTTTTTTTGAGTTGGAGTCTCACTCAGTTGCCCAGACTGGAGTGCAGTAGC
>NW_007252189.1:267924-275951 GCF_000164805.1 Carlito syrichta | reverse complement strand
GCCCAGGCTGGTCTCGAACCCACAGGTTCAGGCAATCCTCTCACCTCAGCCTCCCAAAGTGCTGGGATTATAGGTGTGAGCCACCGCACCCAGCCTTACTGTGCTTCTTTTGTATTGATTGTTTAAAACAAAATAAAGCTTGTGACTGTGTTTTGCACCAAGATAATTCATTTTTCTTTAAATAAAGTGTCACAGGAGAGGGAAAGAGTCGTATAAAATGGCGTATAAAAGGGCCAAGGGTTTTTTTGTTGCTACTGTTGTTTGGCAGTATGTAAACAGCTGGGGGAAGACTCAGGTATGTTCGTGTGATGTGGGGATAAAATCAGTCAAAAGGAAAAGGCTGATGGAGCCAGTGATCTGGCAAGGAGGGTGGGAATGAAGTCAGGATCAGGAAGGACACATTAGCTCTAGGCAGGAGTAAACATACTCCTTCCCTGAGATGGACCAGATAAGGGTTAGATTGGTTCATCAAGAGATAAAACTAGGCCTGGTGGGGTTGATGGAGCTACTGGCTGAAGTCTTATATTTACTACGGAAAATATTAAATAGGCTATCTGCTGCTAGTGAGGGAGCAGTGGCCGAGGGGCACGGAGACACGCAGCATTGTTTTGTTTTTGAGTTCAAGTCTTACTCTGTCACCCAGGTTGGAGTGCAGTGCTACGTTCATGGCCACCCCAGTGTTGATCAGCTGGGCTCTGGCGATCCTTTCACCTCAGCCTTCCAAGTAGCTGGAACTACGGGTGCGCGCTATCATGCCCTGCTAATTTTTGATTTATTGTAGAGATGAGGTCTCGCCAAGTTGCCCGGGCTGGTTTTGAACCCCTGGGCTCAGGGAATCCACTCACCCTGGCCTCCCAAGTTGGCTGGGATTACAGGCTGAGCCACTGAGCCTGGCCTAAAGCCACATTGTTGAGGGTCTCCTAAACCTGCAGCACTGGCAGGTCGCGTAGTTGAGAAGCTTTTTCTAGCAGTTCTCGGCAATTGGGACCCTTAGCAGAGGGCTGGAAGAAATTAAAGAAGGGAAGGGGTAGGTGGCTTGGAGGTGTCAGAATGTGGATAGGGTCTAAGGCTACGTGAGAAGAGGGAAAACGGTTATGTCCTGTGGTTGCATTTGTCACCCCTGTGAACCGGGATGCCCCTCCTATTCCTAGGGCATGTCTTATGGTCCCTAGGGCCTGAGTGGGTGCCTGGTCATGGGGACACACTCAGGGAATATTTCTCAAGTTACTCAATTGGCCTGCAAATACAAAAACAAATTAAAAATGAACCCCGTGTCTTACCACTCTATCAATGCGGTGAGGAAGATTTTTTTCCCCCCTTCCTAGCTTTTTCCAGCTTGTTTACCTGCCTTGCTCATAAGAGTTGTTTGTGCTCTGCAAATATTCTTCCCTCAAATGAAGACGATGTTGAGGATATATTTGAAAACACGTTCCAGGTTACGATGGTACAAAATGTCAGGACCCCACTTCAGTTCCCCTCCTCGCTCTCCCTAATAACACTTCTATCACTGGTGCCTGAAATTCCACCCTAGTGATCCATTGCTACATTCCTCTCTCCCAAAGTATGTGTCGGGGTGGGGGTGCCCAAGGAGGGTTCTGCAGAGGAAGGGGGGCACAGGACGCTGGGAGGGGTAACACTTTGCTACTGACTTCTTAGCACCAGTGACCTGCAGCTCAGAGGGGCCAGGGGACACTCAGTGTGGGAGGAGTGAAGAGAGAAGGCTCTTGGAAGCAGTCTGAAGATCAGTGTGTGTCCTTCATGATTTGGGGAGGACTTGCCTGTCTTCCTCTTCAGGTTCTGCTTTTTTCTCACCTCCATCTGCAGAAAAGCTTATTGTAGCCTGGGAGAGAGGCCTTCATTCATTCAGCCATTCTTCCAACTGTATTTAAGTGCCTGCTGCGTGCCAGCCTGTGGCAGGAAGAGGAATGCAGAAGCCCCTCCCTCAATGGCCCACAGACAGGAGCCTTCAGCTCCAGCTGGTTCAAGGTCTCCTGAGCGCCTTTGGATATTATTATCTGAATCCGGGATTAACGACTCACTCCTGAACCCTGAGCAAGTGAGAGACAGCAGTGCCCTCCAGGGACCTGGCAGAGTGCACATGCAAGGCAGCACGTAGCTGTGAGGGCAGGGATGGAAGCGTTATCGTGGAAACTGGGGCAGCCTTTCCACTTCCAACCTCTAGGATCCTTTGTTTGTGCCACCCGTTTCTAGGAGACACATGCACAGCTGTCTCTCCTCCTTTTTCTCATCCCTGGAAAGAGTTGAGGAGGAGTTGTTGGTGAATGGGGTGGGAGAAGTCAAGGGAAGCCTGGGTAGGAAAACTAGCTGGTGGATGCCAGGGTTTCCCATGCCCTAACTCACAGATCTGCCCCTCTAGTAGGAGAGGCCCCTCATAGCCGATGACATTACATCATACCTTCAGTCCTCTCCTCTTCTCGCAGAGCAGGATTTGCTGTAATTAAGCCTCATTCATTTTCCCAGAGCCAGGTGCAAGGGCCTGGAGACTTAAAGCAGGGTGCTACAGATGAGAGAGCACTGAAATTGGAGTCAGAAGGCCTGGATTTTGGCTCTATTCCTGGCACAGAGTAACCTAGGCAAGTCATTTCCATCTCTGGGCTCAGTTTGCTCATCTAGAAAGTGCTACAGCAGAATCTTCTGAGGACCTTTATTGCACAATGCAGATTTCTAGGCCAGCTCCAGGGATTCCTAGTAAAACATGTCTAGGTGAGGCCTAACAATGTGTTAAGGTGAGTGGAAATTCCTTTCGTTTTGGGAATCTGTTGACATACTTGAGATAATTACAGATACCTTTAGAGCAGTCACACCAGGACTGTGAATCACTGAATTCGAGGTAAATGTCAAGTACACTCAAATAATTGAACAGAATATACCAAGAATATGTTACCTGATTAGTTCAGGCCTTTATGGCAGCAGTGTAACTCACCTCACTCATCACATAGTGTCATTTAGTACAAAAAAAATGACCATCACTGAAACCTCCTTTGGCAGGCATGACCTCAAGTTGTCCTTTAGTATCAAGAATAAACAGGCACTCGTCCAGTTTCCTCCTATGTGATGTCACCTACTAACCGCCACACCTACGCCGCTAGTTTCTTGAAACTTTCTTTCCTTCACTTCAGTAAATCCATTTCCTCAGAGTCTTTCCTGATTCTTCAAATCTTCATTTATTTATTCAACAAATACTGATCGCATATACAAATACAGCCAGACTCTGTGCTGGGCAATGGAGACACAGTGGAGGACAGGATTTTGGGCCAATCACAACATGACGTCATGAGTGCTTTGAAGGTGCTATGGAAATGCCTAGGAGGTGGTCTTGACCCAGACTGGCCCCAGATATCTTCTTGTCCTTCTCCTGTCCCTAAAGATGGGCACTCCCCACATCTCATTTTTGTGCAGATATAAAATGGCATTTTTTGGCTGCATGATGGCACAGAACAGGGATGGCCATGACCAGCAGACTGGCTGGATTGAAGGGAGGGGAGACTCCCACAGTTGGTGACGAGAAGTTCAGACTGTAGGTCAAACAGCATCAAGAAGGGTCAAGCTGCAGGGATGGGATGGGTACCCTGGTAGCCAGGTGGATGCTTGATAGGTAGGTATTCCATGAATCCAGTGATAGTCGTGTGGATCCAGCCTCAGGGTTCTGGGGCAAGACTTGGTGGTGTCTTGTCCAGAGAAACTGAGAGATTGAGCAAGCCTCCAGACAAGGACATGATGGGGGTGGGTGGTAATCAGTGAGGGATTCCTTGAGGAAATGATATTTGGGCTGAAACTTGAAGGATGGGTAAGAATTAACTAAACAAGTAGAGGAAGAAATTATTCCAAGAGGAGGCAGGATGGGGAGACTCCAGAGAAGAGGCATCAGCAGCCTCTCTCTGAACAAATTCAATGGGCTCCCTTTCTATGGAGAACAGACAAGAGCTCAGAAACCTTACATACCTGGACAGTTTGGCCAGGCCTTGGAAGATACCAAGAAGTCTGCAAAGGTGACAGAATCTGGGAATGACATGCCTTCCTAATCAGAAAGAATGTTAATGATCTTCATGAGGTTGATTTCAAAGGTCTTAAGGCGGCCGATTTTTTACTCTGTCACTCAGGCTGGAGTGTAGTGGCACATTCACGGCCACCACAACCTCGACCTGCTGGGCTTGAGTGGTCCTTCTGCCTCAGCCTTCTGAGTAGCTGGACTAGAGGTGTGTGCCACCATGCCCAGCTAATTTTTTTATTTATTGTAGAGACGAGGTCTCGCCATATTGCCCAGGCTGTTCTCAAACTCATGGGCTCAGGCAATCCTCTCACCTCTACCTCCCAAAGTGCTAGAATTACAGGTATGAGCCATTGCACCCGGCTTTTTAATCGCTTAAAGATAGCTAGGTGGTAGGAAAGAAAGCAAGAGGTTCTTGATGTTGTTATATATTTTATTTCCATGAAGGCATGTACCCCATAATGGATTATTTTGCTTTAAACAGTCAATTGTCTTTTCAAAATTTAAGAATATATATATATATATATATATATATATATTTTTTTTTTTTTTTTGAGTTGGAGTCTCACTCTGTCACCCAGCTGGATGCAGTGGCATGCTCCCAGCCACTGCAGCCTTGACCTCCTGGGCTCCGGTGATCCTTCCGCCTCAGCCTTCCAAGTAGCTGGAACTACAGGCACGCACTACCACGCCCGGCTAATTTTTTGATTTATTGTAGAGATGAGGTCTTGCCAAGTTGCCCAGGCGGGTCTTGAACCCACGGGCTCAGGCAATTCACTCACATTGGCCTCCCAAGGTGCGGGATTACAGGCTGAGCCACCGAGCCCGGCCTAGCCTGGTTAATTTTTAAATATTTTGTAGAGATAAGGTCTCACTATGTTGTTGCTCAGGTTGGTCTCAAACTCCTGGGCTCAAGTGATCCTCCTGCCTCAGCCTCCCAAAGTGCTGGGATTGCAGGTGTGAGCCACTACACCTGGCCCGAATTTTCATATGGTACCATTTTCATTCTACCTGAAGAACTTCCTTTAACATTTCTCATATGTAGATTTACTGATGATGAATTCAATTTTCATTTGCCTAAAATATTTTTCACTTTCAAATTTTGAAGGAAATTTTCACTGGATATTTTAGTTTGACAGGTATTCTTTGAACACTGTACAGATATTATTCTGTTGTTTCTAATCTCTATTGCCACTGGTGAGAAATTAGTTGTCATATTTATCATTAGTTCTCTGTATCTACTGTTTTCCTTCCTTTTGCATTTTTAAGGACTTTTTCTTTCTCTTTGGTTTTCATAAATTTAACTGATAATATGGTTTTCTTTGTACTTATCCTACTTGAGATTTTATGAGTTTCTTGAGTCTACACAATGATATTTTTAAATAGTACTTGGAAAAATATTGGTTCATATTTCTTCAAACATTCTCTCTGTTTAACTTTCTTTTGCATACCTTTCTGGAATTCCAATGGCCTATGTGTCTGGCAAATCATTGAGACTTTATTATTTTATTTCAAATTCTTTCTTTGTGAGTCAGTTTGGATACGTTATTGACCTGTTGTTAAATTCATCAATTCTTTATTTTGCTTCATCTTGTCTCTTAATTTTATTCAATTAATTTTTTTTTTTTTTTTGAGTTGGAGTCTCACTCTGTTGCCCAGACTGGAGTGCAGTGACACGCTCCCGGCGTGATCCTTCCGCCTCAGCCTTCCAAGTAGCTGGAACTACAGGCACGTACTACCACACCCGGCTAATTTTTTGATTTATTGTAGAGATGAGGTCTCACCAACTTGCCCAGGTGGGTCGTGAACCTGTGGGCTCAGGCTATCTACTCACCTCAGCCTCCCAAGGCACGGGATTACAGGCCGAGCCTGTCTTATCCAATTAATTTTTTTTAAATTTCAGATATTAGAATTTTTTGTCTTGTAAATTCCAATTTGGTTATTTATTTATTTATTTATTTATTTATTTTTGAGTTGGAGTCTCACTCTGTCGCCCAGACTGGAGTGCAGTGGCCGCTCCCGGTCACCGCAGCCTCAACCTGCTGGGCTCCGGCGCTCCTTCCGCCTCAGCCTTCCAAGTAGCTGGAACTACAGGCATGCGCTACCACACCTGGCTCATTTTGATTTATTATAGAGATGAGGTCTCACCAAGTTGCCCAGGCAGGTCTTGAACCCGCGGACTCCGGCAATCCACTCACCTCAGCCTTCCAAAGGCACGGGATTGCAGGCTGAGCCACCGAACCTGGCTTCCAATGTGGTTTTTTAAAAAAGTTTTCATTTCTGTACTGAAACTTTCATCCTTTAACCTATCATATTCATCTATAGATGCTTTAAGACATTTATTATAGTTTTAAAATCCTGTCTGCTAATTCCTACATATGGGTTGCCAAGATGGCTATTTATACTGACTATTTTCTCTTGATTATGAGTCACATTTTCCTGCCTCTTCACAAGTGTAGTAAATTCCTTTTACTGTTGAAGCTACATTGTAGGGACTCTGGGTTTAGTTATCTTACTCCAATGAAGGTTGAGTTTTTTGCTAGCTAGCAGTTAAATGACTAGATAATCACCTTGTGAGGGTGCCTGTATGGCAGGACTATTTTCCTCCTAATCCTAGGATTTAGTCCTTATTCTTGGGATGTGGCTTTTACTCCTAAATTGTGGCCCTTCTGGAGTTTCACTGTAAAACTAAGGCCCTATAAATTGGTTGAACTTGACCTTCAAACTCCTCAGTCTCCTCAGTACCAGATGGCTATTGAAATCTCTGCGTAACCCTTAAGGCTCCTAATTTCTTTCTGCTGGCTTTCATGGATCTTTCCCTGAACATGCACAGTTCAGAGTCCTCTAAGGATTTGAGGAGAATCTGTACACAGATTTTGAGATTCCTCCTCTGTGACTCAATCTTTTCCAGAATTTCTGTTTTAGTATCCAACTGTTTTGCCTGCTCCATACTCTAACCTCTGACTCCTTAGCCCACTGAGACTGAAGCTTTCTGCTTGAGCTCTTTTCATACACCGCACCACACACTCCTTGTGGGAAAGATGGGATAAATATGAATCTCATCCAGTGTATGTTCCTTCTGTTAAATCCCACAAGTTTCTGCATGTCCTTCACTGTTCTCCAGTGCTTTCAAACAATTGGCTTTTTGTATATTGTGTCTGGAGGTTTCAATTATCAACAGGATAATTAATTCAATATAGGATCACGGGGACAGGAATAGGATGGAAGGTGATTTTATTTACTACATATGACTTAAAAGGCTATGAATTCAAAGTAAAAATGATAAGAATGCTCAAATGACTTAATCTTGGATCCTACAGGAGCTTGAAAGTCAAATCTGACCTTTTAATAGAGTCTATAACTAGCACTCAGAAATGTGGTGATGGAGATTAGTAGGCATGTGTTAAGGTCTCAATGTAGGGGCATGGTAATGGAAACAGGGATGGTACAGGAAGGTTTAGCTAGGCAAGAAAGACTTTGCCTGACTGAATAAGGAGGACAAGCTGGGCTCGGTGGCTCAGCCTGTAATCCTGCACCTTTGGGAGGCTGAGGTGAGTGGATTGCCTTGGGCCTGCGGGTTTGAGACCCGCCTGGGCAAGTTGGTGAGACCTCATCTCTACAATAAATAAAAAAATCAGCCAGGCATGGTAGCACGTGCCTGTAATTCTGGCTACTCGGAAGGCTGAGCCGGAAGGATCGCCGGAGCCCAGCAGGTTGAGGCTGCAGTGGCCGGGAGCGGTCACTCCACTCCAGTCTGGGTGACAGAGTGAGACTCCAACTCAAAAAAAATTAAAATAGCTGGGCTCGGTGGCTCAGCCTGTAATCCCGCGCCTTTGGGAGGCTGAGGTGAGTGGATTGCCTGAGCCGGCGGGTTCGAGACCCGTCTGGGCAGCGAGACCTCATCTCTACAATAAATCAAAAAATCAGCCAGGTGTGGTAGTGTGTGCCTGTAATTCCGGCTACTTGGAAGGCTGAGGCGGAAGGATTGCCGGAGCCCAGCAGGTCGAGGCTGCGGTGG
>NW_007252189.1:265243-267904 GCF_000164805.1 Carlito syrichta | reverse complement strand
GGCCGGGAGCGGCCACTACACTCCAGTCTGGGCGACTGAGTGAGACTCCAACTCAAAAAATAAATAAATAAATAAATTAAATAAATAAAAAAAAAAATACAAGGAGGACAGAGGAGAAGGAAGAGACAGAGGTGACCCTTTGATCTTGATCTTGGAAGATAAAAGAATGGCACAACCCTTGAAAGAAAAGAAATTGAGAAAGGTTATTACAGGTAGGGTGATGACGGTACCTGTGAATCATTCACCTGGAGGAGATGGTGTTGGGGGTCAACTGGGGTAGAGGTGGTGATCTTTTTGGAGGGAATGAACCACATGGAAACCTGGGGTCTGATCCTGGGCAAATGCTGGCATTTAGAGGATGGGCAAAGAAAGCAGAACCTTTGAGAGAAACTTCTCTGGATCTGATCCAGAGGAGGCACTGGAGAGGTGGAGGGGGCTCCATAGGAGAATCTGTTAAGAAGAAAAGTTCAAGACTAAGGATAGTGGTGAAAGCTCAAGAGCCCAAAGTGGGAGGGGGGCAAGGAAAGACCACCAAAGGCAAGCAGGTGGTCAGCAGTGACTTGGTGAGGGCAGTTTTCGGACAATGATGAGAACAGAAGTCATCACAGGAGGTTAAATAGAAAATGAGCTTAGTTATTTTTCTTTATAAGTTCTCTGCCCTTAATGCAATCTCATTCCTTTCCTTCAACTCTGCCAATTCCAGATCAGGCTCTCTGTTGTGTCTGATCTTACCAGAGACTGGCAGTTACACCTATTGCCAAGTGGCTTTTACAGGGTAGTTCAGCCCCCTGGGGATTAACCACCCAGGAGAGGACTTGGCTCTGGGGAGAAAGAGATGAACACATCAAGTGAGCAGCCTGGCTTCCCCCTGTTTGGAAGATACACGCTTCCCACCCCAGAATTTTAATTTGAGCTTCCCAACCACTCCTGCTTTCCAAACATTTGGCTAAGATGGTGGATAACACCTAATTGTACAGCTGTCTTCTTCAGAGCATTTTAAACAAGCTTCTCCCAGGATCCAGACTGGCTGGAGATAGGGCCCTTTGTTCCTTAAGCACCATTTTCCCTCTTACAATCTCAGCATCAGCTTTTAGGAGCTGGTCTCGGTGGAACATGGAGCTCGATGTGGACACAGCAGGCTGCAGGTACTGATTAGGGTGCCCCTCCCAAGCTGACAGGCTAAGCCATGGATTAACTGAGCTTGGAGAAGAGAAGGGAGGAGGTGAGGTGCTCTCTGGGGTCTAGTCTGATGAGTGGCGAGGTCATTTAGGCAAGATGGAAAATACAGGAGGAACGAAGCGTTTCTGGAAGATCATGACCTCAGTTCTGAACTGCTTGACTTGAGGAGTCTGTGAGACACCCATGTGCTACACGGTAGTCAGTGAACTCTATGAGTTGGGGTTCAGAAGACAGCTCAAGGATGGCGAGAAAGAGTGAAGAGAAACTCGGGCCTAGGCTGTTGGGCATGGGGCCTCTGGACGCTTGGTGGATTTGCTCTAGTCCTTCCCAATGTCTTCTCTGTGAATTAAAGAATGCTGTCCTCAATTAAAAAGCCCCCAAGCTGAGAGTCAGGATATGTGGGTTCTGATTCCAGCTCCATTTAACTCACAGTGTGACCAGAGGTACGTGGCTTCTTGTTGCCGGAACTTGATTTTCTCATATGTAAAATGAGGGGCTCAGTTTTCCTCGTCTTCCTCCACTAGCACCTTTGCTTCTCTAGCAAAGTCTTAAAGTGGTCCTCCAAACGAAGCAGGTTAGAAGGAAAGGGACACTTTGACAAAATACAGTTGGGTTTAAAACCCTAGGAAAGGCCAGGCGCGGTGGCTCATGCCTATAGTCCCAGCACTTTGGGAGGACGAGGTGAGAGGATTGCCTAAGCCTATGGGTTCGAGACCAGCCTGGGCAACTTGGTGAGACCTCTCATCTCTACAATAAACCAAAAAAAAAAAACCCAAAAAAACAAAAAACCAAAACCCTAGGAAGAAACTTGGAGGGACATCCTTGAGGGTCATGGAAGGGAAGAGTGCTTTTACCAATTTGCTGAGCGCGTCTATCAGTGTTGTTTGGTCCTCACAACACTGTTATTTCCATTTTCAGATGAGAAGCTGAAACTCTGAGAGGTGAGATGCCTTCTTAAGCTTCTGTGGCTTACAGAGTAAAGGCGTCAGGATTTAAATCCAGGGCACCCCATGTCTACACCAGTGCTGGTCAACACCAGGCATGAAGGAATGGAAAAGCTGAGAGGGTAGTAAAAGTCAGAGGGCCATCTGATATAACATCTTTCTTTTACTTTGATTCTGTGGACATTTTTTTGATGTTGTGTAGGTAAACAGTAATAATAGTGTAAGATTTTTTAAAAAAGATTTCTTCATATAGACACTCAATAATACTTTTTTAGAAAAACTTTTTTAAAATTCCAGGCTGGACACAGTGGCCAAGAATGTACTTCTGTGCTCCAGCCAGAGTGACAGAGTGAGACTCTGACTCAAAAAAAAAAAAAAAAAAAATCTAGTTCTAGCCGGGCTCGGTGGCTCAACCTGTAATCCTGCGCTTTGGGATGCTGAGGTGAGTGGATTGCCTGAGTCCACGGGTTCGAGACCCGCCTGGGCAGCGAGACCTCATCTCTACAATAAATCAAAAAATTAGCCGGGCATGGGTAGC
>NW_007252189.1:259111-265135 GCF_000164805.1 Carlito syrichta | reverse complement strand
CACTGCACTCCAGTCTGGGCGACAGAGTGAGACTCCAACTAAAAAAAAACAAAACAAAACCTAGTTCTTTTTTAGTTAAGAAAAGGATCACCCAACCTATTCTAGTATAGTGACAGCTTCCAGCTTCCATTTTCCAGAACCAATGGGGTGCTACCCTAAACCCTCTTTGCCCTCCAAGACAAGCAAGACTGAGCACAGAAATTAGGGTGGGTCTGAGCTGGTTCTAGGCAGGAAGCTGGTTAAAGGGCCTCATTGCTGGGATGTGGAGGGCTGAATGAAGCATAGTGGTGGGGGGAGGAGGAGGTTGGTGTTATTGTGTGGGAACCAGGTAGGTCATTACAGAAAAAAAAAAGCACAATGTATGGCACATGGTATGTACTTAATAAGTGGTAGTTATTATTACTATGTGCCCACTATTATTATTATTATTTTTTTGAGTTGGAGTCTTACTCTGTTGCCCAGACTGGAGTGCAGTGGCCGCTTCCGGCCACCGCAGCCTCGACCTGCTGGGCTCTGGCGATCCTTCCACCTCAGCCTTCTGGGTAGCCGGAATTACAGGCACGCGCTACCACGCCCGGCTGATTTTTGGATTTATTGTAGAGGTGAGGTCTCACTGCCTAGGTGGGTCTCGAACCTGCGGGCTCAGGCAATTCACTCACCTCAGCCTCCCAAAGGCGTGGGATTACAGGCTGAGCCACTGAGCCTGGCTAAGAGTAATTTTTATAACTGAGTAGGAAAGTGAGATGTAAGAGTGTCTTAGTCCGTTTAGTCTTCTATAACAAAATACCATAAACTGAATACCTTATAAATAACTGAAATTTACATCTAGCAGTTCTGCAGGCTGGGAAGTCCAAAATCAAGGCACATTCGGTGTGTGCTGAGGACTCACTCTCTGGTTCACAGATGATGCCTTCTTGCTGCACCCTCATGTCACGGAAGGGGCAGACAAGTTCCCTCAGGCCTCTTTTATAGGGGCTCTAATTCCATTCATGAGGACTCTGCCCTCATAACCTAATCACCACCTCCCAAAGGCTCTACCTCCTAACACCATCACCTTGGAGGTTAGAGTATCAACGTATGAATTTGGATTGGGAGACACATAAGCATTCAGACCATAGCAGAGGGGTTTGAAGATAGTTTGAGTAACATAAGCCATGATAACAGACAAAACTGAAAGTCACAGTGACTTACAATGAGTGCGTTTCTGTTTGTATAGAGTCCCATCAGGTGTTCCTGATGAGTGGGCATCTCTCCCCCGAAAAGGTGACTTAGGGACCAGGGCTCCATTCACATGTGGCTCCACACCCAGTGCGGGTAGGTCTGCTTCCCAACCACATTAGCTCAGAAGTGACAAACATACAACTGGGCCATGCTTAGATGCAGGGGGGATGGTGGGGAGCATGCTGAGATAGATCTCACCTGGCTGACCAGTTATCTTCTAATATTGGTGCTTCCCTGTTGAAGGGAGCTCAAGTCTGTGTTGGGTTGCCAGCTGTCTCTGCCATGGTGATGTTCTTTAAAAATAACTTGAGATTTGATAAGAATGCTGATCAAGGATGGTTCTATGAACCAAGCCAGGTGGAGAGTGGATATTCTTTTATGAAAATTGAAACTGAGCCGGGTTCGGTGGCTCAGCCTGTAATCCCGCACCTTTGGGAGGCTGAGGTGAGTGGATTGCCTGAGCCCGTGGGTTCGAGACCCGCCTGGGCAGCGAGACCTCATCTCTACAATAAATCACAAAATTAGCCGGACGTGGTAGCTCGCGCCTGTAATTCTGGCTACTCGGAAGGCTGAGGCAGAAGGATCGCCGGAGCTCAGCAGGTCGAGGCTGCGGTGGCCGGGAGCGGCCACTGCACTCCAGTCTGGGCGACCGAGTGAGACTCCAACTCAAAAAAAAAAAAAAAAAAAAATAAGCCAACTAAATGTTACAGGACCAAAACCATGAATAATGACGTTGTTTCTAGAATGGTTGGTTTTTGCCTGTCCTTTCTGGCAATTGGGATTCAGGCTGGTCTGTTAAGAATTTCTCTTGGTAAAAGATGTTAACACTTGCATAGTTGCACGGACAAGCAAACTGCCTTTAATGCGTTCCTTTCAATTCTCAATAGCAGAAGAGCATTCAGCTACTCATCCCCAAATGACTTAATGTCAATCAATTTAAAGCAAATAAAATAAAATATGCCAGAATTAACTACTTGAAACTATTTTCTGGTCTGTCAGGTTGTTCCTCTTAACCTTAACCCTGGAGGGGACTCTAAGTCACAGTTTCTAAATGCAGAAATACTGCTCAGAGCCCTTGCTCATTACTATTTTCTGGCTTCTGACTCAAAGTCCAACAGATGATTGATAAAAGTTGACAACCAGATCCATTCCTGAGTGCATGCTCCAAATGTGATGGAGTATGCACTCAGCCTCACAGCTGACACAAAATAAATAATTAATGTTAGTGACTGTATTAGTCAGGGTCCTTCAGAGAGAACCAGTAGGACATGTGTGTGTATGTTTGCATTTGTGTGTATATACATACATACACATATGTGTATACATGTTATATACACACATATGTGTATATATGTGTAAATATATACATATATGAGAGAAGATTTATTAGGGGAGTTGAGGCATTTGATTTTGAAGGCTGAGAAGTTCCACACAGGCCATCTGCAAGCTGGAGAAGCAGGAAAGCTGACAGGCTCAAGTCCAAGTCCAAAAGCCTTAGAACCAGGGAAGCTGATGGCATAACTCTCAGTCCAAGACCAATGGCCTGAGAACCTGGGGGGCTGCTGGTGCAAGTCTCAGAGTTTAAGGACCAGAGAACCTGGAGTCTGATGTCTAAGGTCAGGAGAAGAACGGGGTCCCAGCTCCAGAAAAGAGAGGGAGGACTAACTTACCTTTCTTCTGCTTTTTATTCTATCTGGGCCTCAGCCGATTGGATGGTACCCACTCACATTGGTTGAGGATTTATCTTCTTTACTCAGTCCACTGATTCAAATGCCAATCACTTCCAAAAACACCCTCAAAGATATACCCAGAAATAATGCTTTACCTGGGTATCCCTTAATTCAGTCAAGTTGACACCTAAAATTAATCACTGCAATTCTCTTTGTCATTATTCTTGCTGTTATTATTATTATTGTTATAATGATGGGCAATTGCAGAATGACTTTGCCTAAAGCTATGCAATCTGGTGGTATAGAATATCTCACTGCCTCATAGTTCATTCAAGAGGAAATTAGAATAAAATACTATCCAGACTCTTTAGTATGGTCTTCAAGACCTTTGTGTGGTGTAGCCCTTGCTGAAATCTAACCTCATCTTGCCCTACTCTTACCCTGGCTCACCAAATTCCATCCTTTGGCATATTTTTTTAAGTTTCCCTACCTCTGGACACTTGGATTCAGTAGGTCTGAGGTGGATCCAGGAACCAGTACTTTAGAGCTCCTCTACAGGTTTTGGTGGGCCGACAGGTTTGCAAGTTGTGGCCATGACCTGTGCTTGGCTGGAACCTCACTGGGCACCAAAGCCAGACAGACACCAAGTGAGATCAAAAGCAGGAGCTGCATAAAGCTACGACTTTCTCTCCATGGATGGGTAGGCTGGCATCGCAGTAGCAGTGTGGGCTGAGGCCTGGACTTGCTGAGAGTGAAGGGGCAGAGGTACAAGTCCCGGCAGGCGGGGCCTAGTAGTCAAAGAATAATGAGGTTTCCACTTCAGGAACGTTCTCTCTTAAGCAAGAGGGATGGGTCGGGGGTGGGGGCGCGGGGGTGGACTCAGAGCTAGACGCTCAGGGGAGGAGTGGAGTCACATGGGGACTGGGGTTGGTGGTGTCAGCCTTTGTTTTTTGTTTTTTTTTTTGAGTTGGAGTCTCACTCTGTCGCCCAGACTGGAGTGCAGTGGCCGCTCTCGGCCACCGCAGCCTCAACCTGCTCGGCTCCGGCGATCCTTCCTCCTCAGCCTTCCAAGTAGCCGGAATTACAGGCATGCGCTACCACGTCCGGCTGATTTTTTTATTTATTGCAGAGATGAGGTCTCACAAAGTTGCCCAGATGGGTCTCAAACCCACGGGTTCAGGCAATCCACTCACCTCAGCCTAGGAATTCTTTTTCACACTATCATTTAGCATTTTGGAGTCACTAATGATGGTGACACAATACCACAAATGAATGCCACTAAATTGCACATTTAAAAATGGTTAAGCCAGCCGGGCTCGGTGGCTCAGCCTGTAATCCCGTGCCTTTGGGAGGCTGAGGTGAGTGGATTGCCTGAACCCGCGGGTTCGAGACCCGCCTGGGCAGCGAGACCTCATCTCTACAATAAATAAAAAAAATCAGCCAGGCGTGGTAGCACATGCCTGTAATTCCAGCTCCCAAATCTAGACACTCAACTTGAAGTGGTTTTGGGACTGGCAGCACCCATACCACCTGGGAAGTTTGTAGACATGCAGAGTCTCATGGCCTTCTCAAACCTGCTAAATCAGAAACTCTGGGGGTGAGGTTCAGAAATTTGTCTTATCATACCCTTCAGTGAGTCTGATGCCTGCTCAAATTGGAGTGCTTCTGTAATAGCGAGTGAGGTGTACAGAAAGTAGGGTGATATCTCCAGCTACATGATTTGTAACAAGTTGCTGATAGCTGAATAAAGGAAAAAGTAGCTGGAGAGTAAATGAAGAGTTGAATTAAACTAAAATTACTATATTATTTATTCATTTATTTGACAAATGTTTATTGGGCCAGTGGATATAACTGTGAACAAAATAGCCAAACACTCTTGTCCTTGATCTTGTAGGGAACCTTAATCAAATAATTGAGGTTGAAAAATAACATGTGTGGTATTAGAAGATGAAAAGTGCTAGAGAGAAAAAACAAAACAGGGAAGGGAAATGGGCAGCACACGGATAGGGGCAGAGAAAGGGCTTGCCTCTTTATTTATTTATTTATTGAGTTGGAGTCTCACTCTGTCGCCCAGGCTGGAGTGCAGTGGCACGCTCACGGCCACCACAGCCTCTATCTGCTGGGCTCAGGTGATCCTTCCGCCTCAGCCTTCCAAGTAGCTGGAACCACAGATGCATACCACCATGCCTGGCTAATTTTTTAATCTATTGTAGAGATGAGGTCCCGCCAAGTTGTCTGGGCTGGTCTCGAACCCATGGGCTCAGGCAGTCCTCTCACCTCGGCCTCCCAAAGTGCTGGGATTATAGGCGTGAGCCACCGCTCCCAGCCAGGTTTGTCACTTTAGACAAAGGGGCTAAGGAAGGCTTGAGTGAGAAGGTGGCAATTGAATAAAATCCCGAAGGAAGCAAGAGAAGGAGCCATATGTATATCAGGGCATAATCATGTCAGGCAGCAGGGGAACAGCAAGTGCAAAGGTCCTGAGACCAAGCATTAAAGGAGGCAAGCATGGTTCAAGCTAAGTGAGCAAAAGGAGAAGGGTTGTAGGAGGCGTGGTCAGAGGGGTAGCAGGGGACCAGTCAGAGAGGGCCTCAGAGCCATTGTGGTGATGACTTTGGCTTTTACACTGTGTGATGTGGGAAGTGTATTAACTTTTTTTTGTATGCTGCTATAACAAATTACCTCCCATCTTCCTTTTATAAGGACACTTGTGATTACATTGGGCTTACCTGAATAATCTGGGGTAATCTTCCCATCTCAAGATCCTTACGTCTGCAACATCTTGCTCTCTCTTTTATTTTATTTTAAAGATGTGGGGTGCAATTTTGGATTAGGTGCATAAGTGGCCATGATACAGGTGAAGCCTGGGCCTCCCATTAGTCCTCGCTTCACCTGGTTTGGGATCAGCTACTATTGATACATGCAACAGCATCGGTAAGTCTCAAAAGCAATATGCTGAATGAAAGAAACCAGATATAAAAGGCTACATATCACATGCTCCATTTATATAATTTTCTTTTTGGAAAAGGCAAAACTATCGGGGTAGAAATTAGATAATTGAGCCGGGCTTGGTGGCTCAGCCTGTAATCCCGTGCCTTTGGGAGGCTGAGGTGGGTGGACTGCCTGAGCCCGCGGG
>NW_007252189.1:248818-258878 GCF_000164805.1 Carlito syrichta | reverse complement strand
AGGCTGAGGCGGAAGGATCGCCGGAGCCAAGCAGGTCAAGGCTGCGGTGGCCGGGAGCGGTCACTGCACTCTAGTCTGGGCGGCAGAGTGAGACTCCAACTCAAAAAAAAAAAAAAGAAATTAGATAATTGGTTGCTAGAGGCTGGGATGGGTAAGGGGGCTGACTACAAAGTAGCTCTGGCCAATTTGGGGGGTGAAGGAAGATTCTATAATATCGAAGTAGTCCTTACATGACTATACAGTTGTCAAAATTCATTAAATTGTAAATTTTACTGTATGTGAACCAGACCTCAATAAAGCTGATTGAGAAAATAAGACTTTTCTCCTACCTATACATGGGAAGAAGTTAACTAAGCTATGATCTTTTATACATGCCCGTGCCCTGAGTCCTGCAGGGCTACTTTCATAAATTCACATTTTAGTCGCTTTACCATAATGGCAGACCAACAGACACCCAGCCATGTGGAAGGAGACACTGGGATCCATCACAGATGGCTGTGACACTATCGTTTCCTGCAAAGTAACTGAAAAGCAGGGAGGTGATTTTGATGCACGCTAAAATCTGAAAACCACTGGTTTTAAGGAGTGGCCTTTAAGAAGTCATGTATATGTACACACAGAAGGTGGTATCTGCTTGGGTATGTCTGCTGGAAAGAGACTGGGGAGAAAGGGAACCAGGACGTTTCATAAGTGTGAATAGAACAAGGAGGAGAACCTAGGCAATTTTAACATCCTTAGATAAGTCTGGGGCCAAACACCTTAGGAAGAGTTAAGAGCTTATTGGCAATCAGTTATCTTTGGCTCTTGTCTTCCATTTTTTCTCTCTGTGACTCCAAAGTCTCTCTCCCCTGCCCCAGACTCCTTCTTCCTCCTTGGGCTTTAGGAATCTTGCCATTGTTTTCATTGGCTGTTACAACATAAATGAGAGTTACATAAATCCACCCATGTATATGTGTTATCCCCTTATTACCATTCCTATTTTTCAGATAAAGATACAGGTTTCTTATGTGTGATCACCTATGAATAAGTAGATGGCTTCCAGGCCTCTAGTGCCAGAATCCCCTAGGCCAAATGACCTCCATAATTTTCCACTACCCTTCACCATCTCATCATTTAATTCTGAATATTTCCTTTGTGACCACTTCTCAGAGTGAGGAAGAAAATTGCTGAGGGAGGGGAGGAAGTAGTGGCTAGTGACAGAGTTCATAAGTGACTGGGAGAGTGTGGCGTAAAGGTAAAGTTTTTGAGCTCCATGGTTTCTGCCCCAGAATACGTGGCAGGAGACAGTGAGGCCAGAGTAGGAAGGGGCACCTCTATAGGAGGAGAAACTGCTAGAAGTGATAGACAGCATGATCGTTATTGTCAAGAGACCACATCAAGGAACTTCAACCACACTGTGGTCACAAGCTGTGAGACCTTGGTAGGAAACTGCACCCCATGGGAAGGACCCAGCCTGGAGCCAGAAGACCTGATTTCCATCCTGACTTTCTGTGTATTAGACTGTGAGCAAGTCAGAACTCTCTCTTAGCAAATACCCCAAATAAGACAACATGTGCAAAAGTGTTTTGTAAAATGCTACCCAAAAATAAGATACTATAGCATTGTAAAACATTGGCAAACCTTCACTAGGAAGGCAATCCTTGGGAGAGAATGTCTTGTGTTATCTTTCCTAAGGTAATGGTGCCTGCTATCTTACACGTCCGTATTTTTTTTTTTTCTGGGAGAAGGTACTTTTTAATGGTTTTATAAATTTTACAAATACATTGAAGACTCATGCAACGCTGCTGGCATTGGATGCAATCCTGGGTCATAAGTCTGCACATTCCTTTGCAACTGATCCTGTAATGGCAGAACTCTTCTTCTTGCCTTTATTGTTGACTATGACCCTTGGATTATCTCCAAAATAAAGAAACATGCCATCTTTTCTCTGGTATGTCTTTTGTTGTTGAATAACCACTGATGAATGCACCTTCTTTCTGAGCTCTGGTTTGCCTTTCTTGACTGTGGTCATCACCATGTCACTCACACCAGCAACGAGAAGTCTGTTCAGCCATCCCTTGATCCCCTTCACGGAGATGGCATACATATTTTTGGCCCTTGTATTGTCAGCACAGTTGATCACGGTGCCTACTGGAAGACTCAGGGAAATCCAGAACATCACACCAGAGGACCCACCACGTCCTTGCTTCAATATCTTGAATGCCAGAAAGAGCACACTTCAGTATTTAAAAGGAGGCACTCATTTATTTGCAAGCTTTGCTCCAAAGTGACTTGCTAGCAATTTACCAGGTAGCTTCTTTCACTCAGTTCTTTCTTTGTAGGCACACTTAAATGTTGGTGGCAGTTATCTCTGGACAGCAGAATTAGAGTTGATTCTTATTGTATCTTTATGTAGTTCTGCTTGTTCTTTAAACAAAAAACAAAGGTATAGAAGCACAATATAGTAGAAAGAGTTTGGAGAACCCTAAGAGGTCAGATGTGGCTAGAAGGTGGGTGTGTGGGGAGGTGGCAGGGACTTGGGCAGGAGCTCCATGATAGCCCTGGAGGAGATTGTGTCTGTGGAGTCATTTTTTCAAAGACCCTTAATGCCACTTTGCTCAAGGTTTGAAGCAGTGGATCTCAAAATGTAATACCCAGTCAAGCAGTATTGACCTCGCCTGGGTTCGAAATGCAAATTCTTAGACTCTACCCCAGACATTTTATATGAAAACTCTGGATATAAAGACATAGAGCCCAGCTGTGTTTTAATAAGCCTGGCAGATGATTCTGATCCATGTTGAAGCCTGAAAACCACGGATTTAAAGTATTTCTTAGTTGGGACAATGCTCTCTGCCTCTAGAGAGCTAGCAAAAACCTAATGATGATTTCTTAGTCCATTCTCTTGGGGAGGGTCCTCTGGGTTGATTCTCCAAACCTTAGAGAAACTCTCTTCTCTGAAACAGTGGTGTAAAGACTTTCCTCCAAATGAGTAGTTGGGATTTTATTTACAGACAAAGAAGTGCCTGGGAGGGACAGACTTCACAGCACTTGCTCAAATCCAGTTTCTTCTCTCTTTGGGTTAAAGAGATCTGGTGGTACTAAAAGAGGTTCTCAGAACGCACTGAGTCATCTAGGGTTAGGGTGTGTTACACTGTGTTCTCTGCTGTTTCTCCAGACTCTGTGCTTCTTCCCTTCTTGTTCCCATTATTCAAGGACACAGCTTCCCACGCTGCCCTCCCCCGCAGAACAAGGAGGCCATGCATGCTTTGGATTGCCATGAACCCCTCAGGGCCAGCTCCAATGCCTTTGACTTTCAGACCCCTCATCTGGAAGCCATCTCTGCTTCACCTGAACTTACTCCTCTACCAAACTCCTCCTGGAATTACCACCAGTCCTGTACGTCTTGTCTTCTTTACAGTCTAAAGCATATAGGCAAGATTCACATAAATGATAGTTACTATTTTTGCTATTATTGTATATTAAACAAGGGAGAGGGAGGGAGGGGGAATATTAGGGCTGGCTACATAATTTGCAGGGCCCAGTGCAAAATGAAAATGTGAGGCTTGGGTGCCAAAAAAAATCAATCTTCCCTTTCCAAGGGCCTGCTCGCCCAGGCCGTCTGATGGGTGACCCCCAAAAGACTGCAACTTCCTCGCAGGGACATGCTCAGAACCTGAGATGGGCAAGAGAGTCCCCTCACAGAGTCATCTGACAAACACATCACCACCAGGGCACTTGCAGCCCAGGCAGGGATGGCTGTTACCTTGTCCTGCAGGGAGCATGCCCAACCCTGACCCATTTATGCACCCAGGCCCTGGCTGAGGCTGGAGGTCAACAAAGGAATGACCCGGTAGAGAGTAGCAGCTATCATAGAGTGGGAAGGGGGATATTTGGCTCCAGGTTCAAGGATCAGGTGGCCAAGAACTTATTCTAGGGAGGTGGTACAAGGTGGTGGGAGGTGAACCACACATGAGCCATCTGACCATATCACCCTGTGACATCTCTGACTTTCCAGATAGAGCCAGCTTCATGGGAATGTGGCCTGGGTAGTCACCCAGGACCATGCTCAGAAGGGCTATGTCTGATTTAATGCTCTGTTGTTGCCATCCTGAAATGCTTTTTTTTTTTTTTTGAGTTGGAGTCTCACTCGGTCGCCCAGGCTGGAGTGCAGTGGCCGCTCCCGGCCAACGCAGCCTCGCCTGCTGGGCTCCAGCAATCCTTCCACCTCAGCCTTCCAGGTAGCCGGAATTACAGGCACACGCTACCACGCCTGGCTGATTTTTTGATTTATTGTAGAGATGAGGTCTTGCTGCCCAGGCGGGTCTCGAACCCGTGGGCTCAGGCAATCCACTCACCTCAGCCTCCCAAAGGCGCAGGATTACAGGCTGAGCCACCGAGACCGGCTCTGAAATGCTTTTTTTTTTTAGTGAAAGTGGGCATTCTTGTCTTGTTCCAGTTTTCAGGGGAACTGAAATTTGTAATAACTTTGTTTTTGAACATATGTTTAGTTAGTGAAGTTTAGTGGGACATAGAACATGCATGTGAAATAAGGAGGAATGAACAATATGTATGTCCATCGTCCTTGCCGTCCCATTTGCCTATTGCATTCATGGTGCCCCATGAGCATAGACTCTGGTGGATTCACACTATTTGGTGTTCTTTTGTTTTTTGTTTTTGTTTTATGAGTTGGAATCTCACTCCATCGTCCAGGCTGGAGTGCAGTGGCATGGTCATGGCCACCCTAGCATCGACCTACTGGGCTCTGGTGATCCTTCTGCCTCAGCCTTCTAAGTAGCCAGAATTATAGGCATGAGCTACCATGCCTGGCTAATTTTTGACTTATTTTAGAGACGAGGTCTCACCAAATTGCTCCAGCTGGTCTCGAACCCGTGGACTCAGGCAATCCACTTGCCTCGGCCTTCCAAAATGCTGGGATTACAGGCTAAGCCACCGATCCTGGCCTGTTTGGGAGTTTAATGAGTACACACGTAAGTGCACTTGAGTGCAAATTCAGTGTGTCGTGCCTACTACTGAATAAGTGGGATTTTTACAGCCCCAGAAGTCACACTTTCTGGAACTAGAACTTGCTTCAAATGCAGAAGGAAGGCATTTTAAGAAACAAAAACAATCCAGGAACTCTATCATATCCTTACTGTCTCAGCTAACCACTTGTGTTGAAGATGACATAGAAGGAAAGGAAAAGATTGCACAACCCATAGTTCCTTTTCCCTTCAGTCCTTCCTTCTTCATCAGCAATCCTACAATAGAGAGCATTGGTAGAACGTGCTGGTATTGAGAAGTGACATAAAACAGTTGAGTTCATTTTGTGCAGCATTTCCATGGTTCTGGTAAGTACAAAATACACATCCATGTATAAGCTATGAAAGTGTGTCATTTTCATGATTCTGATTATGAGTTAAGTGCTCTTGTGTTTGCATATAAAGCTGGTCTTGTACAATATAAAG
This sequence comes from Carlito syrichta, assembly GCF_000164805.1. Lineage (NCBI taxonomy): Eukaryota > Metazoa > Chordata > Mammalia > Primates > Tarsiidae > Carlito > Carlito syrichta. The sequence goes on along the minus strand of NW_007252189.1, from coordinate 253,434 downwards.
AAGAAGAGTGAAATCCATGCTAATAACTTAAAATGCTAACTTTCTGTATTTAGAATGGCACTAGCAGCAAATGAAAACCACCATGGCAAGTCAAGAGAGAGAAAGTGGAAGAAAGAAAAAAGCTGGGCAACCCCTTCGGGTTCCTTCCCACTGTGGGAGCTTTTCTGTCCTCTCAATAAATCCTGCTTTCTCAAAAAAGAAAAAGTTTCATATTTTAATTTCTTTCATGGACTTTACTCCTGAACAAGGGGTCCCACATTTTCATTTTGTGCTGGGACCCACAAATTACGTAGCCAGCCCTGCCCCAAATCATCCAGGACTTACAGGCTGAGCCACTGAACCCAGCCCCAAGTACATCCCCACAGGCTTCCTTTCCACCCCAAGACCTGGAAGCATGCTCTGCAATTTCAGCATTCGTTCGTTTGGTTGATCCACACTCCAGATACAGATTCTTTGGAAAAGACAGTGTATTGTATGAAGATACAAAGTTGTACATACATGAAATACTTATAAAAATTGATCTTATTTTAGACAAGAATGTTTATTCCAACATTTTTTTTTTGAGTTGGAGTCTCACTCTATTGCCCAGGCTAGAGTGCAGTGGCACACTCACAGCCACCTCAGTGTTGACCTGCAGGGCTCAGAAGATCCTTCTGCCCAGCCTTCCAAGTAACTGGAACTATAGATGCATGCTACCATACCTGGCTAATTTTTGATTTATTGTAGAGATGAGGTCTCACCAAGTTGCCTGGGCTGGTCTTGAACCCGCAGACTCAGGCAATCCTTCCACGCCCAAAGTGCTGGGATTACAGGCTGAGCCACCGAACCCAGCCCCTTTTATAATAGTAAAAGTTTGGAACTATATATATGTTGAAATAGGAGAGAGATCTATTAATTGAAGTTGTGTCTATGCAATAGTATACTTTGAAACCTTTAAAACTGATGTCAAAGCTACCTATTTATTAATATGGAAAAGCATTTTTGCTCTATTAATAAATTTAAAAATTAGGTTACAAACCAGTAAGGATGATGGGCTTCCAGTTTTGTCATAAAAGTACACCTGTGGTCCTGGAAGGGGCCAGCCCCGCCATTCTCGCGTCTCTCCTGGCCCTCTGCTAACAGCCTCTGAGAGCACCCACCTGAGCATCCCAGGAGCCAGCAGGACCAGGGGATGAGTGGGGCAGCATTTCCTTCTCCCACTGCTGCTGAGATGGTGAAAATAAGTCAAATTCAGTATGAAATGGAATATACTGAAGGTATCAGTGAATGAGGGTCTTGGAAAAGTTAAAAGTAGCACCACCAAATGCTGACCCTAGAACAAGGATTCCAAGAAGGCGTTTCAAATGTTAGCGTGATAATGCAGGTTCCAGAGAGGATTGTTGTAGCAGGAAATAATAAAGACACTTCATTTTCAAGACCAGCAGATCTTGACCTTATTTAGTTAACTCCCTTTAAGCATCTGGCACTAATAACACCACCTCGTGTACTTACACTTAGTGAAAGACTACTAGATTTTTTGGATTTAGAGAGAGCTCCAACAACCCCTCAAAATGAAGAAATCCATGCAGTTGGCAGGCTAAAAAGAGAGCCCTCTATGAGTGAAAGTGCTGTTCACCAAAATGGACAACCGGTCAGAAATGATTCTATACCTGTGTTTCATGGTGGGTCTGCTGCCGCTACTTCTAATCCTCATCATGACAATGTCAGGTATGGCATTTCAAATACAGATGCAACAATTGAAGGAACATCAGATGACATGATGACTGTTGTAGATACAGCTTCATTATGATGATAATCCCTGTAGTTCCAGCTATTTGGAAGGCTGAGGCGGAAGGATCACTTAAGCCCTGCAAGTCGAGGCTGCGGTGGCCGTGAGCATATCACTGCACTCCAACTTGGGCAACAGAGTGAGACTCTGACTCAAAAAAAAAAAAAAAAAAGACAGATAATAGACATCTACAACTTCTATTTGAAGAGAACAAAGAACGTGCTACAAGATAAATGGTCATGTATTCAATTACTGTCGCATACTGGTTGCTTAATAGCTGGCTCTGGTTTCACCGCTAGAGGTAATATCAGCTCTTAAAAATATTTTTCTCACATCTGGAAATATAAAATACTTGCAAACTTAAAAAAAAAGTACAACTGCCAGGCTCAGTGGCTTAGCCTGTAATCCTGTGCCTTTGGGAGGCTGAGGTGAGTGGATTGCCTGAGCCTGCGGGTTCGAGACCCGCCTGGGCAGTGAGACCTCATCTCTACAATAAATCAAAAAATCAGCCGGGCGTGGTAGCGCATGCCTGTAATTCTGGCTACTTGGAAGGCTGAGGCGGAAGGATCGCCGGAGCCCAGCAGGTTGAGGCTGCGGTGGCCGGGAGCGGCCACTGCACTCCAGTCTGGGCGACACAGTGAGACTCCAACTCAAAAAAAAAAAAAAGTACACCTGTAACTGTATGCTACATATACATTTAAAGTGTCTGAAAGGACAAAAAGTATATTTATAGTAACTATGTCTAGATTGTAAGGATATAACTTCTTTTTCTGAGTTGGAGTCTTACTCGGTCACCCAGGCTGGAGTGCAGTGGCACACTCACGACCTCCCCAGCATTGACCTGCTGGGTTCAGGTGATCCTTCTGCCTCAGGCTTCCAAGTAGCCAGAACTACAGGCATGTGCTACCATGCCTGGCTAATTTTTGATTTATTGTAGAGATGGGGGTCTTACCAAATTGCCCAGGCTGGTCTCGAACCCATGGGCTCAGGCAATCCTCTCACCTCAGCCTCTCAAAGTGCTAGGATTATAGGCATGAACCACTGTGCCCGGCCAGAATATAACTTTTTAAAAGTCTGTTTTTTAGCTTATTCTCAGTGAACATTTGTTGTTTGTGTGAAAACTATTGTTTGTTTGTATTTAGGTTGAGTTCTATGCTGGTTAATTCTGTTTCAACTTGGTAAGACTAAGGTGCCAAGATGTTTAGTCAAACTATTTTTTAGATGTGATTACCATTTAAATCAATAGACTTTGAGTCAAGCAGATTACCTTTCATTATAGGGGTGGACCTCATCCAATTAGTTAAAGTTCTTATAATTAAATATTATAAAATTAGCAATCACAGTTGAGTAGCTGGAAAAAAATCACATTTTCATTTTTTTGAGCACATAAAATGTGCTATGTGATGAGAGCACAAAAGTGAATAAATCTAGTCCTTTCCCCCAAGAAGTTGCTTGCTTTCAGAAGGTGGTGGACACAGAAACACAGAAGCAGATAATAATAACGAGTGCAATGATGGAAAGGCTCCCAGAAGTGAATGACGTTTTATCTGTTTGTAGAATACAAAATTTGATATAAATCTATGAAATGAATTAGATCAAGTAGCTTAAATCTGAAACCAGACATAGAATGGATTAACCTCAGGGTTGAAATTGTCTAAGATAACACAGGACTTGGGTTAGACAAAAAGGTAACAACTGAACTGCAACTTAAATAATAAGTAGGAACTGGATAGGTAATTGTGCAGGGAGGACAAAACATTCCATGTTAGATAGTGAGGGGATAGGGCAACTCACAGCCAAAGTCAAGAATCAGAGCTTTTGTCCAGGTAGAAGGAATGGACAACGGAGAGTAAGGATGCGGCCATATGTAAACAAAACTTCAAAGAAGGCTCATAGGAGCCTAGTTTTCACTACATTGGGAAGAAATTAAATTTGCTGGCAAGGAGAGTAATGAATGCCAAGTTAAATAGCTTGGACTTCATCCTGTGGGCAGTGAGGCTTGATCAAAACAGAAATGTGGCAAAAAATTTTAGGTTAGTAAGCTGGTAATATGGGTGTAGCAACAGTAGCTAAAGCATAGGGCTCTTAAGGGAGGGAGGAGGATCAGGGTTATCAAAAGGGACTTTGAACAACAAGCTAAAGGCTTTGAAGTATATCTTTCAGACTAGCGTTTTTCAAAAAAGTGTTAAGGTAGTGGATCTCTCTCTCTCTCTCTCTCTTAATAATCTTAGCAGAAATCCAATGTATCAAACACATACAAGCAGCCAAGAGGTTTGCATGGTTTGAAAACCCATTTGAAGGCAATGAGAATTCAAGGAAGTTGTAAGCTCTGATGACCATGTATAACCCAATGGAAAGGAAAGTAGATGAAGGCTGGAGTCAGGGCTAGAAAGACATGATGAAGATATGGATGGCAGAGATGAAGGAAGCAAGGTGGGTTTGAAGGATTTAGGGAGGAGAGGAAAAGAGCCCAATCCCATCAGGAGAGAGAAAGAACTCCTGGTGGTGATAATGAGTGAGGTTCTAGGCTGCCATCAGAGGAGATCTTGAAAACATCTTGTCCAGTTGTCTGGCCTGTTACAGATGGTCATTACCACCTGTCCTCCAAACTTTGCTCCGTGTTAGGAAACTTTGGAAGAAATTCTGGAAGAAGATTTGAACTTAGAATCATATACAAAGTGTAAAACTGAAGTAAAAGAACTCTTCTATCTGAGCTGCCAGAAAAGTTTTGTTTGAAAATTTCAAGCCGGGCTCGGTGGCTCAGCAGCTCAGCCTGTAATCCTGCGCTTTGGGAGGCTGAGGTGAGTAGATTGCCCGAGCCCGCGGGTTCGAGACCCACCTGGGCAAC
>NW_007252189.1:242933-248716 GCF_000164805.1 Carlito syrichta | reverse complement strand
TGGAGCCCAGCTGGTCGAGGCTGTGGTGGCCGGGAGCGTGCCACTGCACTCCAGTCTGGGTTACAGAGTGAGACTCCAACTCAAAAAAGAAAAGAAAAGAAAATGTCAGCAGGTATTGATATTTCTTTTTGTTGTTGTTGTTTGATTTTTTTGAGTTGGAGTCTCACTCCATCACCCAGACTGGAGTGTAGTGGCTGTTCCCCGCCACCGCAGCCACGATCTGCTAGGCTCTGGCAATCCTTCCACCTCAGCCTTCCAAGTAGCTAGAACTACAGGCACTCGCTACCACCCCCGGTTAATTTTTTTATTTATTGTAGAGATGAGGTCTTGCCAAGTTGCCCAGGCGGGTCTCGAACCCATGGGCTCAGGCAATCCATTCACCTCAACTTCCCAAGGCACAGGATTACAGGCTGAGCCACCAAGCCTGGCAGTTATTGATATTTCTAACACTTGATCTTGAGTCCTGTGCTAAAAGAACCTATACATGTCCCCGACTGTCAAAAATTGTGGAGCCGGGCTCGGTGGCTCAGCCTGTAATCCCGCGCATTGGGAGGCTGAGGTGAGTGGATTGCCTGAGCCCACGGGTTCGAGACCTGCCTAGGCAGCGAGACCTCATCTCTACAATAAATCAAAAAATCAGCCAGACGTGGTAGCGTGTGCCTGTAATTCCGGCTACTCGGAAGGCTGAGGCGGAAGGATCGCCGGAGCCCAGCAGGTCGAGGCTGCGGTGGCCAGGAGTGGCCACTGCACTCCAGTCTGGGTGACAGAGACTCCAACTCAAAAAAAAAAAAAAAAAAAAGAATTGTGAAGGGTTTTAGATCTTGACCTAGTGGCAAGGTAACAATCTGCCACATGGATGCTGACAGAAGACACGAGACTCCTGGGTCAGAGACAAAGTGAAGCTTATTACTTATAGTGATAGCAGTAGCCGAGCATCATCATTTTTGCATTGGCTCTTCAAACTCCAGTTTCCACAGGGTGACATGAAAGAACCAGGGAATGCTTGTACTTCTAGTGGGTTACATTACAAGAGAGGAAGCCTGAGCTTAGGAAAGTCAAATATTTTATGATGGACAATAAGCCAATCTAAAACTTGCCCTGAAAAGAGACACTATCTTTACTATATCGTGCAGAAAATAAATGTGCTCTCTGCTCTGGAGGGAGACACTATCTCTATCTTCCAAGGCATCCTTGAAAAGGTAGCCTAGAATAAGGGCAGGTAGTGCTCTGACCACCTCCAAGATAGGCCCTCAGTACAGGGGCCTCATATTAGATGGGATAGACAAGCCCAGCCAAATCTTCTCTATTAAAGTATATAAATATCAGATTCATAGAGAGATGTTGGCATACTCTCAGTAGACAAATCTATTCATGTTTCAGTTTTCCCTGAGGCCTGCTGTTCATCCAAATGCATTGGAACTCAGATAAACTGCAAAGTTAAGAAGGATAAAGAGATCCTGCATGCTCTCACATTCTTCTGTATCCTCGCCTCTGTTTCTAACCCATCCTTGAAATCTTGCAAAGAAACACCGTTAGCCAGGCTCGGTGGCTCAGCCTGTAATCCCACGCCTTTGGGAGGCTGAGGTGAGTGGATTGCCTGAGCCCGCAGGTTCGAGATCTGCCTGGGCAGGTGAGACCTCATCTCTACAATAAATCAAAAAATTAGCCGGGTGTGGTAGTGCACGCCTGTAGTTCCAGCTACTTGGAAGGTTGAGGCGGAAAGATCGCCGGAGCCCAGCAGGTGGAGGCTGCAGTGGCTGGGAGCGGCCACTGCACACTAGTCTGGGCTACAGAGGGAGACTCCAACTCAAAAAAAAAAAGAAAGAAAAAAGAAACACTGTTATGTCCTAAAACAATTTAAAGGCTTTTTAATGAACATGTGAACAGACCTGGAATTAGAGGTAGAGAACGAATCTCACGTGCAGGAAAGTTGAGACCTTGGAGAAGAGGTACTATGCCCAAGTCCAGCAAGTACCAAGTTAGTACCAAGTACCAAGTTAGTACCAAGTTAGTCAAGTATCTGCTGCTGAGGAGAGAAAGTTAGCTTCATAGTCTATGCTGCTGGAGACACAGGTGAAGACTTGTTCCCAGCTGCTTCAGAAAAACATTACATGGTGTGGTCCACAATGTATGAAAGCCCCTGAAAAATTTCAAGCACATTAGAAACAAAAATGGCCTTGTACTCCCTTAGTAGATCTCATCCTTTTCATCACTCTAAATACAACATTAAACTGACAACTCTGCAAAGTTATCTCCAGCCAGATTTCTAATATGAACAGAAACTCATATAACTGGTTGTCTACTTGTCCTCTCCAATTGGGTTTTCACTGGCATTTCAATTTAGTGTGTCCAAAATGGAACCCTGGATCTCCTTACTAAATCCATCCTTCCCCCTATTCTCCTATCTTGATAAATGGTACCACCCATTTGCTTAATTCAGAAACCTGGAGTCATTCTTCATCTCTAACATCCAATACACTGGCAAGTGATGTCAGTGTTATCTCCAAAACAGGTCTCGACTCCACCTACTTTTCTCCCTCTCTACAGACATCATCCTTTGCCAAACCACTGTCTTCTTTTGCATGGTTGACCAGTGGTCTCCTAACTGGTTAACCACTTCCCTTTCTGCTCTCTCTTCTAATCCATGCTCCAGATAGCAACCAGTGTGATTAAAATATCAGCCCTCTGTATCTGCAGATTCTGCATCCAGAAATTCAACCGTGGAACAAAAATACTTAAAAAATAGAATAAAAATAACAATACATTGCATTAAACATTATGAGCAATCTAGAGATTATTTAAAGTATCTGAGAGGATACACATAGGTTATATGCAAATACTACACTATTTTATATTGGGGACTTGAGCATTTGGTATCCCTAGGGAGTCCTGAAACCCGCAGAGAGTTAGGAACGACTGTATATATACACATAGTCACATGTAGCTTAATGGCATGGATACGTTCTGAGAAACGTGTCATTAGGTGATTTCACCGTTGTGTGAACATCATAGAGTGACTTACACAAACCTAGATGGTAGAGCCTACTACACACCTAGGCTATACGGTATAATATATTGCTCCTAGGCTATAAACCTGTACTGAATACTACAGGCAATTGAAATACAGTAGTAAGTATTTGTGTATCTAAACATAAGAAAGGCAGAGTAAAAATACAGTATAATAATCTTATGAGACAACTGTTGTATATGTGGTTTGTTGTTGACTGAAACATTATTAGTTAGTGCCTGACTATATATTTATATATACACACACACATCGAACCATGCCACTCACCTCCTTAGCACCCTTTAGAGTCTTCCCACAGAACTTATAAAAATCCCTCCTAGCTGGGCTCGGTAACTCAGCCTGTAATCTCACGCCTTTGGGGGAGGCTGAGGTGAGTGGATTGCCTGAGCCCGCGGGTTCGAGACCTGCCTGGGCAGCGAGACCTCATCTCTACAATAAATCAAAAATCAGCCGGGCGTGGTAGCACATGCCTGTAATTCCGGCTACTCGGAAGGCTGAGGCGGAAGGATCGCTGGAGCCCGGCAGGTGGAGGCTGCGGTGGCCGGGAGCGGCCACTGCACTCCAGTCTGGGTGACAGAGTGAGACTCCAACTCAAAAAAAAATCCCTCCTTCCTCTTATCGTCTTTCAGGTTCTCCATGGATCTGAGACTCATCTCACACCCCTTCCTCTATGCCACACCCCTCCTCCCACCTCCTACTTCTCACAGTGGCTTGTCCTTGTCAAGATGTTTCCTGTCCCAGTGATTTTGAGCATGCTGTTCCCTCTCCTGGAAGGCTTTTTGGTTCCCGCTTTTTCTGGCTGGCATCTGGAGATACTATACACATTGTGTTTTCGTGAGCAGTGCTTGGAGCTATGCATCAAGGCCAGTCTTCTTTCCTGACCATGCAATCTAAAATAAACTGAGAGCTTCTCACTCTCAGACCACCACATTTCCCCCCCTGATAGCATGTATTACAATTTGTAGTACATATTTACTTGTGTTTTTTATCTCTTAAATGTCCGTCTCCTCCTTAGACTGTAAGATTCAGGAAGGTAAGGATCAAACTTGCCATGTTAACCACTGTATCTCTGGGCTTGATACAGTGCTTGGCATAATAGATACTCCATAATTCTTGTTGAACGAACAAATGAAAGAAAACCTACAGGGCAAGGGGAACAGGATCTTCACATCTGGATAAAAATAAATTAAGCAGCTGTATGACATTAGTACTGGACATGGCATGCTCGTACTTCTCTGAACATTCTGTTTGTCAAAGCTCTTAGAACTGTGTACTGATAGTTCTTTGAGTGGGGATAAATATTAACACACCATAATTACCCTGACTGTGAACTCAACCTGTGTCATCCTAGTTAAAGGCCTTATCTCTTGCTATGATCACTAGACTCACAAAATGAAGAGAGATCATCAGTATGCTCTGCCTTTCTCTTTCCTCCTACACTCCTGCTCCAAATCCTGATATTCTTTGCCCTTGCAAGCTTCTTGCTCTGCCTTCACTATGAATGATTTATTTGGTTGTCCCTTCTTCATACCCAGAAAGTTGCCCTTTCTTTTTGACCCATGTGTTCCAGAGGGGTCTCAGGCATTCTGGCCCTCAACTTGGGGCATGACTACCAAACCAACCAGCTCTACACTCATGTTTTTCCTTCTGGTGTTTTGGATGTCTCTACTAGAGAGCTCCCACCAACTGCCACCCTCTGCTGACCAACATAGGTTTCTACCAATCAGTATGTCATCTTTGTGAACTGAACCCCTCTCTTCGAGGCTTGTTCTCTCTCTTGCTCTCTCTCAAGAGGGAGGGAGAGCCATTTCTCATGCTCCTGTGGTTTGAAAGGCAGGCATTATTTCATCACAAATTGCCTAGAAAAACCATACCCCAGAATAAAAACACACCCCTCTCTCTAGAGCCTCTTCCTTTTTAAACTTCCTTTTTTTGGTTTGTGTATACAGGCAACAGGAATTAAAACCATAACTCATTGGACACCAAAATGACTGACAAAATCACTGTAGCATTTTATACATCTATTTATTGCTATTATTCAAAATGTTATTACATTTTATTGTGATGCACATACTATATAATTCAATGGATATGATGTAAAGGGAGACATAAAATGTTGTTTCCCTTCCATGTCCACACTGTCCTACTTATCTCTGTCAGTTTCTTGCATAACTTTCTGAAGATCTTCTGTGCATTTTCAGACATTCTCAGAGCTGCACTCTCTCTCCCCTTCCCCCACTTTTTCCATTGCTCTGCACCTTGTGCCGTTCTCTGAACAATATATGTTCTGTCTCAATAATCCAAAAGCGTTCTAACTTTGTATAGCTGCATAGTATTTCAGTATTTGGACACGTCATAATTTACACTAAAAAAATGGCATGTGTAATTTCACACATCTTGAAGTACATTTGTGAATAAATTCCTAGAAATCCAAGGGTATGTTCATTTTTTTTTCTTCTTTGCCAGGAAACAGCATTTATTCATGTTGGTACCAGCTCAGCAGATCCGCTTCCAAAGGCTGAGCTGGTATGTTCGTTTTTAATTTGATAGAGATAGTCAAATTGTCCTCTGGAGTTATTTGCAAGAGTGCCTATTTCCATATATCTTTGTTGGTATAGTTTACAAGATTTTTTAATTTTGCCAATCTGTGAGCTGAAAAATGCATAGTTACTGTAATTTTAATTTTCATATTTGATTTCAAACATATATATATATATATATATTTTTTTTTTTTTTTTTTTTTTTTTTTTTTTTT
>NW_007252189.1:227080-242684 GCF_000164805.1 Carlito syrichta | reverse complement strand
ATTTATTGTAGAGATGAGGTCTCGCTGCCCAGGCAGGTCTCAAACCCGCAGGCTCAGGCACTCCACTCACCTCAGCCTCCCAAAGGTGCAGGATTACAGGCTGAGCCACTGAGCCTGGCTGATTTCAAACATATATTAATCTGTTTAGGTAATTTATATTTTCTTTTCTATGAACTCTTCATATACTTGCCCATATTTTCAAATGAGACAATAGTCTTTTTCTTATTGATTTGTAAAAGTTCTTTTTCTTCATATTTTGAGGATATTTGTTTATGGTGGGTTTGTCTTGGGGAGTTTAATAAATTTAATGTAGCTCAATTCAGCTTTCTTTTAAAATATCTGGGTTGGGCCAGGCGCGGTTGTTCACGCCTATAATCCCAGCACTTTGGGAGACTGAAGTGAGAGGATTACCTGAGTTCACAGGTTCGAGACCAGCCGGGCAACTTGGCGAGACCTCATCTCTACAATAAATAAAAAAATTAGCCAGGCATATGGTGTGTGCCTGTAGCTCTGGCTACTTGGAAGGCTGAAGTGGAAGGATCACCTGAGTCCAGCAGGTCGAGGCTGTGGTGGCCGTGAGCAGCAGGCTACTGCACTCCAGCCTGGGCGACAGAGTGAGACTTCAACTCAAAAAAATAAAATAAAATAAAATAAAATATCTGGGTGTTTGTGTGATGCTTTAAAAAGCTTTAATCAGAGGTTATTTACAAAATACAATGATTTAATTTTTCGCATATAAATCTTTGCTCCATCTGAAATTTATTTTGTTATAAGTAGCAAGATAAGAATCCAAACTAATTTTTCTTCACAGATGGTGATCACCCTGATGTTCTAATATCTTTTTGCTGGTTAATCCATCTTTTCCCTGCTGATTTAAAAAACCAGAGATTTACCATATACTAACCCCTACTGTGCTTATGTTTGGACTTTTTACTCTGTCCACTGGTCTGTCTGTCTAATCATGTCTGACATCGTGTTTTAAACTCTTTAACTTCTATTTGTATGTCAAAGGGGTCACAATATTTGTTAAAGCTAGTGTTAGGGTAGCGTTGTTATCTGGCAAAGCTAACTGAGCCATATGGAGACTAAATCCTTAACTCTGGTCTAAATAACTCTCCATTCAGCATAGTGCCAACTACTCTACAGCTGTTCTGACATTTTTAAGAAGCACTGGGCTGGAGATGCCTAGACACCACCACATCTCACACTCTCTTAAGCCCCACAACCATCCTATGAGATATATAGTAAGTCCCCTTCATACAAACCTTCAAGTTGTGAACTTTCAAAGATGCAGACATGCATCTATGTGTACAATCATGTAAGTTAGTTCACATGTTTAAAGTACTTTTCAAGGTACTGTACTGTATTAAAATTTTTTCTTTATTTTTTGTGTTTGTTTTTAAGGTATTATTTGTGTAAAAAATATTGTAACTCTTCTACAGTTCAGTACTATATAGCTGATTGTATTAGTTTGTCTAACTTTTTTGGACTTATAAACAAATTGAACTTAAGAGAACACTCTCTCGGGGAGGGTGGAGGTGGGATTTGCAGTAGTGGGAATCTGTTGGCCAGGGGGAATACTTCACCAAAAAGTGTACATACATAATGAACATTTGTATACCTAACCCTGAGTTGTACTCCACATCTTTAAAATAAAATAAAATTTAAAATTGGGAATTAAAAAAAAGAACACACTCTTGGAATGGACCTCATTTGTATGTAGGGGACTTACTGTGGTGTGTTCTTTGGATTATTTTGGTTCCAAGAAGCAGAGACTCACTGTTTCAAATAATAAGGGGCATTGCATTCATATATATGTGTGTGTGAATATGTATTTATGTATATATATATATACACACACATATGAATACTACATATATATCTCATATATATGTACATACACATGCATATGTACACACACACGGGGAGATTAATCTCAGTCATTTCATCAGGAGAAGTCATACTACAAGACCTCATAGGAAGAACTCTTATTTTTTTTAATTGTGTATCATTTATTTTATTTTATTTTATTTTATTTTTTATTTTTTTTGAGTTGGAGTCTCACTCTGTCGCCCAGACTGGAGTGCAGTGGCCTCTCCTGGCCACCGCAGCCTCGACTTGCTGGGCTCTGGTGATCCTTCCGCCTCAGCCTTCCAAGTAGCCGGAATTACAGGTATGCGCTTCCACGCCCGGCTGATTTTTTGATTTATTGTAGAGATGAGGTCTTGCTGCCCAGGTGGGTCTTGAACCCGCAGGCTCAGGCAATCCACTCACCTCAGCCTCTCAAAGGCGCGGGATTACAGGCTGAGCCACCGAGCCTGGCGTATCATTTATTTTAAACACATACAAGCGTCATTTTGTGAACTTGAATATATATATATATTTAAATATTTATATTAACATATGAGAATATTGGCCTATGACAAGGGCTGGGAAAGAAAAAGTGTATAGGTATCAGGATTGAAGGGTACAAACTTAAAAAGTGAAAGTGAAAAGAAATAAACTACAAATAAAGGAGCCTTCCCTGGGCAAATGAGAGTGTGCTGTGCTATGCTTAGAAGGATAGTGAACCACTTACTTAGGAGGTTCAAAAAATTAAGAGTCAAAATGTGAGAAGAGAAGTGGGAAGTTTGATGGAGGAGAGCAAACCTGGGACAATACAGGAAGAAGATGTAGGAGGAGAAGCTGACTGACTGGATGGAGCTAACATTTTGGGTATTATATAATAGGTTATACTGAAGTAACAAATAACCCCAAATCTCAGTGGTTTGAAACTAAAACGATTCTTGCTTTGATTGCTTGTCCATTGCAGGTTGATGGGAACTCTATTCTATGTTGTCCTCACTTAGGGATCCAAGATGACAAAGGCTGTGTTTCTGTGCTTCCAAGATAGCCAAAGCTCAATTTTTTTGAGTGTGCACTTGCTGAATTTTTCATTGGCCAGAGCAAGTCACATGACTGTATTTTAAAGGTACAGAATTGTACAATCCCACTATGAGCATAGAAGAAATATTTGTTGAAAGGCGGGTAGCCGGGCTCGGTGGCTCAGCCTGTAATTCCGCACTTTGGGAGGCTGAGGTGAGTGGATTGCCTGAGCCCGCGGGTTCGAGACCCACCTGGGCAACTTGGCGAGACCTCATCTCTACAATAAATCAAAAAATCAGCCGGGCGTGGTAGCGCATGCCTGTAATTCCGGCTACTTGAAAGGCTGAGGCGGAAGGATCGCCAGAGCCCAGCAGGTCAAGGCTGCGGTGGCCGGAAGCGGCACTCCAGTCTGGAGTAAAGAGTGAGACTCCGTCTCAAAAAAAAAAAAAAAAAGATAAATATTTGGTGAATAGAACTAATGATTACCACAAGCAGTGTCTACAGCTTATAGGAATATGAGTCACTGGGTGGTTTTAAATGTTAGAACAGAACTCTGGGATAGAGGCAAGTCGGCTTAGGAATCAGCTGATGTCCATTGGAGGGTGACTGAGTCCGGGTGACACCAGTAGTCTGCATCTATTACGTAAGTGTGAGTTAGCCTTTCCAAAGGGTTAGCAATCAGAAACAGACACAGACATATACAATTCCTGCGATGGCACATCAACCCTGATCTTTGTTCTAGAAAACTGGTCTCTGTAATGAATGATTTTGTTTTCAGTCCAAAGAGATAGTGGATAAATAAGTCTCAGCAAAACAAAGAAGGGTCATACTGTTCTTCTGAATGTTTTAGATGATACTTTAATCTTAACTCCCTGAACTCCCATGTCTCTTTGAGATACCAAACAATGTTGCAAATGGAAGCAGCCAATCCCAACTTTTTCCTGGTGACTAAAATCCTATAAGGATTTTAGGATACGACTTAGAGAAGCAATTTAGTACATGCTCAGACTGACCAATAAGTAAGTGTCCTGTGGCCATTTCGAGTGCCAGCCTTCTAGTTCTGCAGAAGTGTAAATATTAAATAAAGAAATGTTAGCCTCACTGGAGTGTGGGATTATAAATACACATATTGTTACCAGATCACCGATTTCTAAATTGTGGTCTGGGTTGCCTTGCAGGACACAGATGCCTGACCTCAGCACCCGTGAAACAGTGACATGGGGACATTGTTGGCTACCCACCAAATCCCTTCTTTTCCCTAAAAACACTGTTATTGTTTGGGATTCATCAGGAGACTAAGGGGAAGGTAACCCCATCTTCGGCCCTAGACCAGAATTAGGCTAGGTCATTAGGGTGTCTCAGCCTGGACAATATTGGCATTTTGGGCTGGGTAATTCTTTGTTGTAGGGGCTGTAGTGCATATTATATATAGTATGTTTGAGCACCCCTGCTGGTAGTAGTCCCACTCTGTTTGCAATAACCAAAGTGCCTCCAGATATTGTCAAATGTCTCCTGGGAGGCAAAGTTAGCCCAGTTGAGAGCCACTGGTGTAAGCCAACCATGGTAATCCAGTTCCTCTTTCTAGGTAACTAGTTTAAGAATGAGTATGTGACAGTTTGGCTAATGAGATTAAGGGGAAATAGAGATGCTGAGAGGTTTCAGGAAATGTTTTATTTCCTTGTAAGAAAGAGATCCAGGAGGAGACAGTTCCTTTCTTTTTCTCCCGATCTTGTTCTTTGTGGTCTAAACCCGGACACTTTGTAGTCATCTCGTAGTTTGAACATGAAGCCAACTCAGAGTGGGGCAGAGCCAAGTGACTCTCAGAGAAGTAGGGCCAGAGCCCTGACGCACCGGGCTGGAGCCCGGCCCACTGCTGGGCAGCTTTTTATTTGAAACAACAAATATCCTTATTGTTGGAGGCAGGGTGTTCTGTTACTTGCATCTGAAACCATCCTAATTGAAGTCATTGGAAGAAAAGTATCACAAAGAGAGGAACTTCAGTCTGCAGGAACTGCTACCTACGGGGCCCTCGCTCATTCCTGTTGGGACAAGAGCCTCCCTAACTAAAAGTAATACATTTCCCGTCATTAAAGTGTCAAGACACTAGGAAGTTTACCTGTTTTTTTGCAAATTCATAAGAAGAACGCTGAGTTCCTGCTGTCTGAAGGGGCGAGATGAGGCAACTACAAAGATAAGGAGCAGATGGTGCTGGTACAGGAAGAATACAGGGTCAGAGAAATGCAGAGATCAAACTGGTGCTTAGGGTGTGGAAGAATCAGATGTCGATGCTAAGACTGACACAGATTCAACCTATCTCTCAAACCAAAACACCCAGACTCATGCTAGAGTCCTGGTTTTTACCACTGGCTGCACTTTGGAATCACTTGTATCCCACTCCCAGAGATTTTGATGTCATTTGAACTGGAGTGTGGCCCGGGTATAATTTTTTTTGTTGCTTTTTAAATTTAAATTTTTGGTGGATTCTGGTGTCTTTTATGTTCAGCCTCTCATCCTTCCTGCTCCTTGTACTGCTTTTACACCAGTAGGCTCTTTTATTAATTTAATTGCAGTTCTTGATGAATAGATAATACTTGTATCTGGTACAAGACTACATAATACAATCTCTCTTTCATGCCTCTCAGCCCCCTCCGAGTTCCTCTATCTAGAAGATAGTTTATGACTATACACAGGTATATGTTTATTTTATTTTCAGTTAATTTTTTATACATCATAGTGACTTCCTATGCACATTGTTTTGCATCCTGCTTTGTGGACTTAACTGTGTCTTACAAATCATTGCATGTTAATACTTAGAGAAGCCAGGCTCGGTGGCTCAGCCTGTAATCCCGCGCCTTTGGGAGGCTGAGGTGAGTGGATTGCCTGAGCCCGCGGGTTCGAGACCCGCCTGGGCAGGCGAGACCTCATCTCTACAATAAAAAAAAAAAAAATTAGCCAGGCATGGTAGCGTGCGCCTGTAATTTCGGCTACTCGGAAGGCTGAGGTGGAAGGATCACCGGAGCCCAGCAAGTCGAGGCTGCGGTGGCCTGGAGCAGCCACTGCACTCCAGTCTGGGCGACAGAGTGAGACTCCAACTCAAAAACAAAACAAAACAAATACTTAGAGAGCTTCATGTATATATAGATGGTGGTCAAGTAATTGTGTGAATGTGCTCTAATCTACCTAACCCGTCCCCAAATGATGGAATTGAGGTTGGTCTCAATCTTTCTATGGCAAAGGATGTTTCCTTGAATAACGTTACACAGCATATGAGGGTGTACCTATAAGAAAAATGGGGTTGTTGAATCAAAAAAGCAGGTGTGCTTGTGATTAATGGAGAATGTTGAGATGACCTCACAAAGGCTGTGTTCTCCCATGTACAATGTGTTTTTCCATTATAACAGTGAACAAAAAGGCAAAATTCCTAGGAACTTAAACTGTACAAGGAACTTTAGAAGACTAGAATAAGAAGAGAGCTTTAGCAACACTTCACAAATTTCATTTCCTCTTAGGGAAATCTTTTCAATTTACTTTTAATTTAATTTAATTTAATTTAATTTTTTTTTTGAGTCGGAGTCTCACTCTGTTGCTCAGGCTGGAGTGCAGCTGCACACTGCTCATGGCCACCACAGCCTCGACCTGCTGGGCTCAGGCAATAAATCCA
This sequence comes from Carlito syrichta, assembly GCF_000164805.1. Classification (NCBI taxonomy): domain Eukaryota; kingdom Metazoa; phylum Chordata; class Mammalia; order Primates; family Tarsiidae; genus Carlito; species Carlito syrichta. The sequence goes on along the minus strand of NW_007252189.1, from coordinate 236,158 downwards.
CCTTAGTCTTCCAAGTAGCTGGAACTATAGGCATGTGCCACCATGCCCAGCTAATTTTTGATTTATTGTCTAGAGACGAGGTATCACCATGTTGCCCAGGCTGGTCTCAAACCTGTGGGCTCAGGCAATCCTCTCGCCTTCACCTCACAAAGTGTTGGGATTATAGGCATGAGACACTATGCCCGGCTTTATTTTTGAGTTGGGAGTCTCACTCTGTCACCCAGGCTGGAGTTCAGTGGCACAATCATGACTCACTACAGCCTCAACCTCCTTGGCTCAGGTAATCTTCCCTCTTTAGCTTCCTGAGTAACTGGGACTATAGGTGCCAGCTAATTTTTAAATTTTTTTGTAGAGCCAAGGTCTCGCTATGTTGCCTGGTCTCAGACTCCTGGGCTCAAGCAATTCCTCCTGCCTCAGCCTCCCAAAATGCTGAGATAATTGGTGTGAGCCACTGCACTCGTCCCTGTTCACTTTAAAGAGTGTCTATTATTTTTTTGTCCTGTGACTGGCAAAAAATGGTATGCAAGTATGTCTTAGATTTGTGTTTTCATTATTCTGGGTGATGTTAATCATCTTTTCATGTATCAAATAACCATTTGTTCTTTTCCTGTTAAGTCTCTATCTGTGTCCTTTATCCAAGGATTGGATTTCTTTTTCTTAATAATTTGAAGAAGCTCTTTATATAGTAGGAAAATGAGGCTTTTGTATCAGATATATTTTTGTCTAGGTTGTCTTTTGACTTTGCTTAATAGAGACTCTTTTATGGATCTTTTATGACATTTAGGGTTTTTGTCTTAGAAATGGCTTCACCAGTCTAATGTTTAAAAAGCAAAGGGACAAAATTCTTGCTGCTGTTTGCAGAAATTTTGAGGTTAGTCTCACTTTTTTACTTTTCTACATGGACATTAGAATCAGCCTGTTTGTTTATTTTGAATTGGAGTCTCACTCTGTTGCCCAGGCTGGAGTGCAGTGGCATACTCATGGCCACCACAGCCTTGACCTGCTGGGCTCGGGTGATCCTTCCACCTCAGCCTTCCAAGTAACTGGAAATACAGGCATACACCACCATGCCTGGCTACATTTTATTTATTTATTTATTGTAGAGATGAAGTCTCACCAAATTGACCAGGCTGGTCTCGAACCACTGAGCCAGGCAATCCTACTCCCCTGGCCTCCCAAAGTTCTGGGATTATAGCCGTGAGCCATTGCACCTGTTTATTTTTTTAATCTATTATTTTTTTAGGTGGATTGCATTTCACATTTACCTAAAAGGAAGTGAAATCCATGAAACATTTTTGGCTTACCTGCTTGTTCTAGTTTTTTCTTCTGAGTTCCTTACACAGTTGAAGTTCCCAAGAATATTATCCTTTTTGTTCACCATTATAATGAAAAAAAAATACCATTAATGTCTGCTGATTGTTAATTTGGCATCAGGATTATTGAAAGTTCTTCAGGTGATTCCGACATAGTGAGTGTATATGGAACAGGAAGCAAGGGATATCCTGGGTGGGTTGGTTATAATCCAGGAAGGAGTATTTTGTCATTGATATTGTTTAAAATTGCCAGCCTAAGGTGATAATAAAAAACCAGACTGACTAAAGGTTTTACGATTGTTTAGAAGCTCACTACAGCAAGGCACCCCTCAATGCCTGTACTCAGGGTCAACTGCCCCCTTTACTTGGTGTATCCTTTTCTAAAGAGCAGTCAAGGTTGAGAAGCATCATCTTGGAATCTTCAGTTCTCCCCACCCTTCACATTCAATCACTTCTCCGGTTTCATTCAGGCTTCCTCTTACATTTTTCTCACTTCTTTCCCCCCTTTGCTGTTCTTTGACCACAAGTCTAGTAGAGACCTTCAGCATCTTCTATCAGGACTCCTGTTTCACTCCCGACCAATCTGTCCTCCACATTGCTTCCAGGCCAGGCGCTATTCTTTAAGTGCATGTCTTTTGTGCATGTAAGTTGAACTGGCGTGTAACCTGGGCATAATTTTTTTGTTACTTTTTAATTTTATATTTTTAGTGGATTCAGGTGTCTTTACTCTCAACTTCTCATCTTTTCCATTCCACTGTGCTTTTTTATTACCCCCTTTTCTTTGAGCTGAGCCCTGTCAACTTGCCTAGCTTCCTTCCTGCCATTACCCACTGAAATAATTTCTCTAGACCAGAACATTGCATTTCCATTTGCAACAAACTAGTCTCTCCCTTGTCCCCAAGACTTTACATTTGTCGTTCCTGCCACTGTGTTCTTATTGTTTAGATATTAAACCTTGATAATATGGGCGATTTGTTTAGAAAACTGGTATTCAGGATCTACTAGGTACCAGGCTCTGAACTAAAGATGCACATTCCATCTCCTGTTATTTACTCTGAAGATGAAGAAACTAGGGCTCAGAAAGGCCCAAGACCACACAGTGTTTCTACGCCAGACTCAGTGTGCCACCATGCCCTTCTCATGTGAACTGTTCAAGGAATATACCCATGACCTCATGCCTATCCATGAGAGGATCAGGCATGACAACCCTCAAATTTGCAATATTTCATAGTGGCCTTTTTCCTTATCTGCTGTGACACTGAATGCTTCTGTGAACAGGTGCTGGATTACAGTATGTATTGTGGAGAGGGTGAATCATCCAACTTCACATCAATTCACTTATAGTTAGTTTTCCTGGAGCCAATTTGTCTATGAACTACTTCCTCCTAATTTTACTTCCATCGAATACAGATATCCTATTTTTCAATCTTTTGATGTATTTGGATTTTAGAAAGTCTAAAAGCATTTTAAGCTTTGCAACATAGCATATTCAGTGACTGTTGGGTGTGTGAATGTTTGTCAAGCTTTGGGATTTCTGGCCCTTTGGAATATCTTTCATGTTTTGGGACTTTTCCATGTTACGAATCCTTACTCCCTGGGCCTACTTTCCCAGCTTCCCTTGAAGCTAGGGCAGGGACATGTGACCTAAGCTCTGCCAATCAGCTGTAAAATGTTAATTTGGGAGTAAATACCATAAAGAAGGAGATGGTATGCAGAATTCCTTCTATCAAGGGTGCTGAGAGACAGACTTTCAGCTGTCCAAGGTGGCTGTGGTGCATCCTGGTTGTAGTATCTCATGTAAGGAGTGTGGGCAGAGATGCCAGCTCAGTGGCCACGGCAATAGCATTTCTAATGGCAGAGTTTGGTGGTGTAACTTGCCCATCATTCTTGGCTGGATAGCCTCTGAGCTGGATTCTCTGACCTTCCCAAAGATCCTGCAAGGGACTCAGTATTCTTCAATACACTCATTTTCTGTGTAAACTAGCTTGAATGGGTTTTGTTTGCAACTCTGACAGATAAAGTGGGGTTGTTGTGTATCCTGGTGACTTCCACTTTTTTTTTTTTTTTTTTTGAGTTGGAGTCTCACTCTGTCGCCCAGACTGGAGTGCAGTGGCCGCTCCCGGCCACCGCAACCTCGACCTGCTGGGCTCCGGCGATTCTTCTGCCTCAGCCTTCCAAGCAGCTGGAACTACAGGCGTGCGTTATCACGCCCGGCTAATTTTTGATTTATTGGAGATGAGGTCTCGCCAAGTTGCCCAGGCGGGTCTCGAACCCGCGTGATCAGGCAGTCCACTCACCTCAGCCTCCCAAAGGCGTGGGATTACAGGCTGAGCCACGGAGTCTGGCTGACTTCCATTTTTTTTTTTTTTTGAGTTGGAGTCTCACTCTGTCGCCCAGACTGGAGTGCAGTGGCCGCTCCCGGCCACCACAGCCTCGACCTGCTGGGCTCCGGTGATCTTCCGCCTCAGCCTTCCAAGTAGCCAGAATTATAGGCATGCGCTACCATGCCCGGCTGATTTTTTGATTTATTGTATAGATGAGGTCTCGCCTGTCCTGGCGGGTCTCGAACCCGCGGGCTCAGGCAATCCACTCACCTCAGCCTCCCAAAGGCGCGGGATTACAGGCTGAGCCACTGAGCCTGGCTGACTTCCATTTTTTAAGAATGACTTTTCAATGCCTTTCTTTTCTAATCCCTCAAATCTATATGTTATAATTGAACTATGAAACACAAGAGATTGAGCCGGGCTCAGTAGCTCAGTAGTTTTATATCTTTAACTAAACAGTTAATACCTCAGGGGCAAAAACCACATTCTATTTTTCTTTTTGCATTTCTCTTTTTGTATTTCATTCTGAGCAGAGTGTCCTGAACACCCTAAGAGTTTAATAAATATTTGCTGATTGATTTCCTTCCTGGGGCTGTAGAATGTAAATTTCATGGCCATCTTATCACTTGTTAACATTGTGTGTGTGTGAGGGGGGCGTGGGGGATGTGGGGGGAGGGAGGGAGAGAGAGAGAGAGACAGAAGGAGAGAGAGAGAGAGAGAGAGAGAGAGATCTGAGAATTAACAAATAAATTCCAGGAGCCAGGCTCATTGGCTCAGCCTGTGATCCTGTGCTTTGGGAGGCTGAGGTGAGTGGATTGCCTGAGCCCGTGGGTTGGAGACCTGCCTGGGCAACTTGGCAAGACCTCATCTCTACAATAAATCAAAAAAATTAGCCGGGCGTGGTAGCGTGTGCCTGTAGTTCCAGCTACTTGGAAGGCTGAGGTGGAAAGATCGCCAGAGCCCAGCAGGTCGAGGATGAAGTGGCTGGGAGAGTGCCACTGCACTGCAGTCTGGGTGACAGAGTGAGACTCCAACTCAAATAAATAAATAAATAAATAAATAAATAAATTCCAGGAATGGGGTTTGGAGCCAGAAGTCAAAGAAACCAGTCCCAACCTTGTGTGGACAACCACCTCTTAGTTTGTCATGTATTAACTGGGGCTTATAAAAATACCTACTCTAATCACCTGCTGGGATCACTGGGAACTTCATCAAAGATAGCATTCACTTAAAGACACCTTATGATTATTATCTGGTCCGTGTGAAATGGCACCAGAGAGGAGAGCAGAGAAGAGGCACTAAAATGAGTGTGTAGAGAAGGGATCACAGCTAACCTATTCCACTGTCTATGGTCAATGCTTTTGCTGCATCAGTCTATTGAATTTCCATGTGTCTTTAAGCAGTAGGCATCCTCCTCTTCATCCCCCATCCCAACCAAAGTCATCAATTCTATCTCAGACTTCACAACATCTAGACCCATAGCCCCACTCCCTTTTCCACTCTCATGTCAGCTTCGGCCCTAGTCTTACCTTACAGTTTCTGCCTCTTCTGGTCTCTGACCTTCTTCACCAGTTATGGCTCTAAAAAAGCAAATCTGATTGCATCACTTCCAGCTTTAAGAATCTTTGTTGGATATTTAAGTCTATATACCGGTGGTGTATCTATACCCAAAGAGGGAAGCCTAGTTATGAGGCTTTTGCAATCAGGTGAGAGATATTGGGTGTGTGAACTAGGGTAGACCATCTAACACCTCTCCAAGAGGTGGGAAGATTTGGGAAATAATAGATAAAACCATAAACTCTCTCTATGTGTGTGCATTATTACGCAAAATGTTGTCTCTAGGATCGTTGTCTCTAGGATTTCTTCTATTGATTTATGCAATAAATGTTTATCAAATGCCTACCATGTGTGTGTGAGGCAAACGTGAGGGAACAACACAGACACAGACACAGACCCTGCTCTCTTGTGGCTCACAATCAAACGAATGTACAGAAAATAAATAGGAAATCAATCAGGGCTAAGTGACAGTGACTCAGGGAACAACATGAGATAACCTGGTCAGGGGAAAGCCCTCTGAGAAGGTGATATCTGGATTATAACTCAGGGAAGAGAGTCAACTGGGACTGGAGAAGAACATTTCAGATAGAAGGACAAGGAAGAGCAAAGGCCCTTGGGTCAGAAAAAGGTTGGCACTTTTTAGGAATGCACACCAGTGTGAATGTCAAGCAGTTTACTGGGGACCATCTCACTTGGATGGGGCAGAGAGGGAGGCAAGGATCATATCATAAAGCCTTAGTGGCCACTGCCAGGAGTTTGAATTTTATTTTAAGATTGGAGGCCATCAAATGACTGAAAAAAAAATGACTGAGTTAGTGAAAGATATAGTCTGGTTTAGATTTTATTTTTGTTAACTTTTAATTTTTTATTTTAAAGATAAAATAAAAAATTGGGGTACAATTCAGGGTTAGGTATACAAATGTTCATTATGCAGGTACCCTTGTTGATGAGGTGTGCCCTCCCTTTCCCAGGCAGATTCCCACTACTGCCAATCCTGTCTCCCTGCCCCCCTGCAGTTTGGTTTATATTTTAAACAAGTCACTCTGGCTCCTGAATGAAGAAGAGATTATGAGGGTCAGTGTGAAAGTAGGCAAGAATGAAAACAGGGCACAAGGTAAGATGATGTGGCACTGGCTCTGGTCCAGGTGTTGGTGACTTAGGCGGTTCCAAGGACAGGGAGGGAAGTAAGTGATCATATACAGAGCCTATTTTACAGGTGGAATTGACTGCCTGCTGATGGACTGATGGGATGTGCAGGTGAGTGGCAGGAAGGAATCAAGGATGCCTTAGGGTAACTGGCAATGCCATTTGCTGAGACAGATGGGAAAGGAAAGGATTTGGGAAGAAAAGTTGAGTTCAGCTTTGGACATATGAAGTGTGAGATGCTGGTTACTTCAATGGAGATGACAAATGGCAGCTGGAGAAATACATCTGTAACTCTAGAGAGGTCCTCGCTATAGGTTCACTTCTGTGGGTCATTGGCAGGACGATGATATAACCGCCTCCCCCAGGGAGAGAATGTATCTAGTTCAGAGAAGGCAGTGAGGGCAGCTCTGGAATACCCAGCTGTTTAGCAATAGAGAAAACATTAGCAGAGAAGGCTGGGGAGTGAGGTTAGTGGGAAACCGGCAGAGCAGACCATCCGCGCTCTCACTGAACCAGAAAGGTGTGTCCAGATGGAGGATGTGATTAACTGTCTCCAACAACCCTGAGAGGCAGACAAGACAAGGGCAGGGAAGAGAACACAAGATTTGGCAACATGTAGATTATTATGGTGACTATGACAAAAGCAGTTTGGGCCCAATTCTGATGAGTACAGGGGAGGAGTGAGGATGTGTATTTGGCAGGGTATATGGCTTTCATGAAGTTTTGCTGAGCCCAGTGTGGTGGCACACACCTGTAATCCCAGCTACTTGGGAGGCTGAGTAGAGGATTATTGAACCCAGGAGTTGAAGACCAGCCTGGGCAACAGAGCAAGACTCTGTTTTTTTCCCCCTAAAACAAACAAACAAGAAGAACAAGAACAAGAGCAAGAAGGAGGAAAAAAAGGAAGTTTTGCTGAGAAGCTGGATCATGGATTTTTTTCCTGTTTATCCATACACGACTACCTACTTCTCAACAGTGAGCACTGATTACTTATTATGTCTATACACCTCAGATAGCACCTCACAGTTCGAGAGAAAGAGGAACTCCTCAGTAGAACACGCAGACCTTCATCTTTTCTACACTGTCACTTTTCCAGCCCAGGTTTGCCATTCTCCACCAGCAACAATCTCACGTCTGCTGAAGCCAGTATTTAATTCTTGCCAGCTCCCACCATATACGTATACATTTGGAGTCTGGTGGCAGGCATTAGCTGTGGCTGGGGCTCCCACTCCTTTCAGCATCGGTAAGCCACCTCACCCTATCCCAACCACACATTTACCATCCACCCAGAGTTGCAGACAGTGTTCCTACTTCCCGCCATCTACTTTCCTGGCTCGTAGAGAGGCAGGATAGGATGATAGGGAAGAGAACAGGGCCTCAAAGTCAGATGGATATGGATTCCTCTCCCCATCTGCTATGTATTAGTTGTGTGACCTTGGACCCCGTGCCTCAGCTTCCTCATCTGTAAAAGGAGGTTAGTAAAACTCACATCCTATATCATTGGTGGGAAGGTTGGGTCGATTCTTGTATTGCCTGGTACAGAGCAAGCAGCAGCCAAAGCGGCTCACTGTCCATCAGTGCCGCGCGGACCGACAGTGCCACAATAGGTAAGAACTTGGATGCTTCAGACGTGTGACCCGGGTGGTGGGAGCCCTTCACATGACCCTGAGATACCAGACGGTATCTCTCTCCGCACAGGGCGTGTGCTGGTCTAGTGACCCGTTTTTCCGGTCGCCCCGCACCCCGGGGCCGCGATCACGCGCCCCCCACCCATAGCCGAGCCTGACGCGGCGACGGCTCATGCGCCTTTCCGCCGGAGCCTCTCGCCACGGACCACACGTCCCACCCCGGCGCCGGGCCCCGCCCCCGTCCCCGGCGCGCCTCCCCAGCCAGCCGGCTCGGGTGTCGGAGCGGCCGCGCCCGCGAGCCGTGCGCGTCGATTGGCTGCGCCGCGGCGGCGGGCGGCCCGCGGGCGCACACACCCTCCCCGCGCAGCCAATGGGCGTGCGCACGTCACCGACAGGCGGCCCGCGAGCCGGCAGCCCCTCAGTAAGCCACATTGTTGCACGAAACTCCGGCGCAGGAGTCCCCGGCCGCCGCTCGCAACGTCGTGTCATCCGGCTGAGACATCCGCGGGCGGGCACCACGCGCGTGTGAGCCCGAGAGGTCCAGTCGCCCTCGTGGAGCCGGGCTGCTCTGCTTCTCAAGTTGAGCCGCAGTGTTCCCGTGGCTGAAGTTAGCGCCTTGGCGTGGGACGACTGGACACGTCGCCGAGAGTGACACTTAGGCGCCCTCTAGCACTTGCGACTCCAAAATCCCATCTCCAGGACCCCGCAGCCGGGCGCGCCCTCGCCGTAAGCCTTCTTTGTGTGCCGCCAGGACTGTCCGCTCCCGGCCCGGCCGCCGTGCCCAGGTACGAAGCGGTCTCATCGCACCGCCCGCCTCTCCTGCACGCACTCCTGCCTCGGTTTCCCCGCTCGGCGCCGTCGGGCCGCGGCAGGATGATCGCCTCACATCTGCTCGCCTACTTCTTCACAGAGCTCAACCATGACCAAGTGCAGAAGGCAAGTAGGCGCGGGCAGGGCGGTGGGCTTGCTTCCGACAAAGTTGCGCGGTCCCTGGAACAGTCCTCGACCCTGCGGGGACCCATTTCCTCCCTGTTCCGGGCCAGGCGCTGAAAAGTCTGGGCTGCCGGGAAACTCCTGGGCGCGAAGAGCCACGTCCGCTAGGCATCGGCG
>NW_007252189.1:226553-226759 GCF_000164805.1 Carlito syrichta | reverse complement strand
CACCCCCTTTTTTTCTTGTTCCTGGAGGGGCGGGTCGCCCGGCACGTAGTCAGGGATCGCTGGGCCCACGTGGGAGGAGCCCCCTTTGGCAGCAAGAGTTCCGGCGAGAGCACGTGGGGAGAATCGTAGCCGGAGGAGGAGGCTCGGCTGCCGCGTGGGGCTGCCAGGGGCCTCCGGCGCGTAAGGACCGCGTTTAGGAGACGAGA
>NW_007252189.1:214881-226533 GCF_000164805.1 Carlito syrichta | reverse complement strand
CGCCTCGTGTCCTCAGGGCCTGCCTCCGAGCGGGGGAGGAAGTTGGTTGTTACTTTCTGGTTTGCTCCTGAAAGTTACTCGGAGAGGACCAACCCCGCATTCCCGGATTCCTCGAGACTTCTGTCGTTCCGAAAACGAGATTTTTCCTGCCCTAGGCCCCGACCTGCCGGTGCCCACCTCACTCTCGGCAGCCCCCCCACACCCGGGCGCTCACCCCGGCCAGGTCATTTACATAAGAAAGAGCCTCCGGTCCTGCTGGGAACCTCACTCTCCCTGCCTCGGGGCATGGGGGTGGGGAGATGAGGCAGGGCTGGGCCCGGGGCGCTCTCAGAATTGAGTTTCTGAAATGCCCGGGATTAAGGGATCGGCTCCGGCCCGAGACTTGGCTGGGATTGGAGGGAAGGGCTGAGCTGGGGAGGTATTGGGAGGGGTTGTGGCTTGTTTTAGAGCTGCGAGGCAATGATTGAGCGTTGTTCAATTACATACTTGAAATTTCAGTGTCGGTGGAAACACATTTTTGGGAAAATCTCTTGACATCATCGTTCTGTGGGGCAACCTGCACCTGTTCCCATTCTAGTGGTCCTTAGGGCAAAGGAGGCACCTTGATGTAGTGAGGGCAGATGACCCACCAAAAAAGGATGACAGTACCCAGCTTCAGACTGGAGAAGTTTTGCTGTGTTTGTAACGGCTGTTAACTCTTTCCTGGGATGTGGCACTGCACTTAAATTCGGTTTATTTAAAAACGTGTCTTTAAGCCGGCAGGATCTTGGCAACTTCTCAACTTCCAAGAAATGAGTTAACTCTTGGTGAAGGCTGTCATCTCTTGGCAAGTCCTAAAATACAAAGTGAAGGATCATTAATCTCAGGGAGGTCTTTTCAGTTGGGTATCACCCCAGGACATTTAGATCTTCCTATAAATGTACTCTGCCCCAATCTAGAAGAAGACACTAGGACTGGAACCCGGGTGTGGTTATACCGCTCTCCATTTTGGATTGGGAGGGGGCATCTCTCTGTTACCAGAGAGTGGAAAAATAATTAGCCAGGGTCTCTGGAAATGAGTTCTGATTCTTGTCTTGTGGTTTATTAACCACAGGACCTAAAGCCTCTTTGGACAGCCTGTTTCTTTTTGTGAAATGCAGATGATAGCAGCAAGCTTGTCTGCTTTATGGAGTTAAGATGACTAAGTCAACAATGTAGATCATCAATGAGATTGTCATCCCGTCGGCTTCTTTTCTCTACCCTTTCAACCGGTGGTGTTCTTGAAGGCACCTGAGTGCATTTCCTCTAAATTACCAATGGGGGCAGAATTGAATCAGGCCTCGAACTTAATAGGTGTCAGAACCTGGGACTAAGATTCCCGGCTTAGGTGAGCAAAGCTGATTGATTCCAACTCCAATTAGATAGGAACTAGGGAAATAATCAGAGACTAGACTATCTTGGGTCCATCTTTCTGAGTTGTGCTGGAAGAAAGCATTAAGAGAAAAGGATGAAGATTGAGTTTAATTTTAAAATCTTTAGATGAGGACTTTTGGTTTGAACTCTTCTGAAATGTCCTTGTATTACCATTTTACATACTCTGGGTTGTATGTAGTCTGAGGACATGGAAGGTTTGGACTTACCTGCCCAGTGGGATCACTTGTCTCCTCCTGGGCAAGCCCAGTCTTGTATGGCATTGGGAGGAAGAAGGGTTATTTGCTCATTTTTGCCAGTTGACACTTTGGAACTCAAGAACAGACACTGTACATGTATTGTGTACCTGGGACTGTTTTAAGCTCTATTCATATGTTAGCTTATTAAAATTCACAACAACCCCATGAGGTAAGTATGAGTGGTATCAACATCTCTGTTTTACTGGTGAGCAGCTGAGGCCCAGAGTAACTTGTCCAAGGTCACTAACTTTTCTGGAAGAGCTGGGAATTGAAGCCATGCGTTTGGCTCCAGATCACTATGATCTTGACCACAAACTCGTCTGCCTCTGAGGAACGTTAGGGGTTTCTGGCCTGTGCCTGTGTCATGGATGTTGGAACACCCCCCCCCCCCCAGCATGTCCACAAACGGAACTAGATCTCTTGTTGTTTTTTGAACAGTGGTACCAGTAGCCTCTGGCTATTCTGGCTGAGAGTCCTGGATTCCTTTTCATTAACTTTCTTTCTGACTTTGTCAGCTGGTCTCTGGGTTATTTCAGAGGTCTCCTAAGGGTTTCCCTGTTTCTAGTCTCTTTCTGGAGCCAGACTGCATCATTTCAGAAGCCTTCTACAACTCTGCATTGGCTACTGATTGCCCCGCCCTATCTCCCACCTCAGCCTCATCTTCCTCTCCATCCTTTTATTCCCTAAAGACTTAAACTGCCATTCCTCTATCATGTCTGTTCACACTTGCTCTTTTAGCCCTTGCCTTTCTTGTGGTCCTGAATATCCTGCCTGACTTTCTCCTACTTAACTTCTTCCAGATCAAATGATAACTTCTTTCTCAACTTTCTTTCTACCTCATTCTCTTCCTCCTGTGTGCCTGTGCCCACGTTAGTGCACTTGAACCTTGCTTGCCATTTGTTTCATTCCACCATACATTAGAGTCGGTGGCTTTTAGTTCTGAGAGTGCTAAGAAGCACTTTTTTCTTTACCCTTGAATGAATTAACATCCTTCTGAACTGCTCATCCAAAGCCAACATTTTTTTTAAGCATCTCTTTCGAAGTTGAACTCTTCTAGTACCCTGGGGAGTTTGAGGGCATTTGGGGGTCCTTTTCCAGGGGGAATCAGAGCAAAACAAACCACAAAGTCAAAATGTGGCAACTGGAGTAAGGAGATCGGGTGTACTGAAAGAACTTGGGAGCCCCAGAAAACTGGCTTCCTTTGTTCAGATACTTCCGGTTTAAAAGACCAACTCTTGATAAGAGGTTCCTCATTATCATTGTTGAATTTTGCAGTCAGCCAGTTTGGTTTGTTTTCCAACACTGTATGTTGTCTGTTTTTGCCTTTTCAAAGCAATGGGAGTGGGTGTGGCAAATCAAATCCCAGAGTTCACTGGCTGCATCTCAGTATCACATCCTGTGGATCCCATGTCACATTCCGTTGAATGGGGTGGCTGTTTCTGCTTTGTTTTTGAGTTAGTGTCTCACTCTATTGCCCAGGCTGGAGTGCATGATGAGGGTTCACTGCAGCCTTGACCTCCTGGGCTCAGGCGATTCTTCCGTCTCAGCCTCCCAGGTAGCTGGGACTACAGGCTACAGGTTCTTGCCACCACACTCTGCTCACTTTTTATTTTTTGTAGAAACAAGGTCTTACTATGTTGCCTAGGCTGGTCTTGAACTCCTAGGCTCAAGCAATCCTCCCACCTGAGCTTCCCAAAGTGCTGGGATTACAGGTATGAGCCACTCCACCCTGACTGTTTCTGTTTATTTTTAGAACAGTTTTCTCAACCTTTGTACTATTGACATTTGGGGTCAGATAATTTTCATTATTTATTTATTTTTGTGAGGGGGCTTTCCCAATCTATTTTAAAGAGCACAAATTTCCATCCTATTCAGATTTACGGGGGGCAAAGCTTATCTTTTTATTTTTTATTTTATTTTATTTTTTGAGTCAGAGTCTCATTCTGTCGCCCAGGCTGGAGTGCAGTGGCACGCTCATGGCCACTGCAGCCTCGACCTGGTGAGCTCAGGTGATCCTTCTGTCTCAGCCTTCCAAGCAGCTGGAACTACAGGCATACGCCACCATGGCTTATCTTTTTAAAAAACTATTCCATTAGAGCAATAGTTTTCAGCTGGGAGTGATTTTGCCCCCCAGTGGACTTTGGAAATGTCTGGAGACATTGTTGGTTGTCACAAGATGGGTGGGTGGGTATGTGTTACTGGCTTCTAGTAAGTAGAGGCTAGGGGATGATGCTGAATACCTCTCAATGCACAGGCTAGCTCCCCTCCTCCACTCCCCAACAAATAATTATCTGGCCTCAAATATCTATAGTGAGGTTGAGGAACTGCTTTAGAACATGGTCCATTCCTCGGCACCCCTTTCAGCGATCCTTCCACCTCAGCCTTCTAAGTAGCCAGAACTACAGACACGTGCAACCATGCCTGGCTGTTTTTTATTGTAGAGACACGGTCTTGCCAAGTTGCCCCGGCTGGTCTTGAACCTGTGGGTTCAGGCAATCCACTTGCCTCGGCCTCCCATAGTGCTGGGATTACAGGCTGAGCCATCAAGCCCAGCCTCAGTTTTCAAATGTGTTGCTTATGGTCAGACAGCTAACTGGTAGCCCCAGTTGAGACGAGAGCCCTAGGATGTCAACAGTGTGCCACGTCATGGACAGTCATATCAGAAAGTTGGCTTTTACAAGAGATGAATTTAAGGCGAGGTGTCCAGTCTGTAGCCATCAGCAGATGCCCATGATCCCTTGCTTGAAGGGTGGGTTTCCAGGGGGCAGGAGCCAGTTGCTGTTTCTCTGTTCTCAACTAGAAAAATGTAGGCAGTGCAAGTGCTCCAGGAAGCCAGCAGGAGAGAAGTCTGCTTACTTGTCCTTGGGAGACTCTCACACTGGCTATGCTGGAGTTTCCATGGATGCTGGACATCTGCCGGGCTTCCAAATAAGGCAGACATGTGAGCTGGCTGAATGTGAGCTCAGAAGTTGCTCTAGCTGGGGAGCAGAGGAGAATGGCTGGTGACACCCACTGAGGGACAGTTCAGCAGTTATTGGGAGAGGCTGCTTGGCAAGATGGAGTCAGGCTTGCTGGGGTTGAATCCTGGCTCTCTGTGTAACATGCAATCTTGGGCCAGTTATTAAATCTCTCTAGGTCTCAGCTTCTTGTAAAGTGGAGAGATTGTTTAGATAACAGTTTAATAGGGTAGTTATAAGGATTAAAGAGAAAGAGTTCATGTATGTGAAGCTCTTAGAACAGTGCCTGACATGTAGTCAATGCTTTATGTATTATATATTGGTACAGATGGTCCTCAACTTAGGATGGCTCAACTTAGTTGTTTCTTTTGACTTTACGATGGTGTAAAAATTATATATGCATTCAGTGGAAATCATACTTCGAGTATCCAAACAATCATTCTGTTTTTCACTTTCAGTATGGTATTCAATACTTTTTTGAGTCCAGATCTCACCCTGTTGCCCAGGCTGGAGTGCAGTGGCATGAACTTGACTTACCGCAGCCTGATATCCTAGGCTCAGGTGATTCTTCTGCTTCAGCCTCCCGAGTAGCTGGCACTACTGGTGTATGCCCCATGCCCGGCTAATTTTTTTTTTGTAGAGACGAGATCTTGCTATGTTGCCTAGGTTGGTCTTGAGCTCCTGGGTTCAAGCAATTCTCTCACCGTGGCTTCCCAAAGTGTTGGGATTACAGACATGAGCCCCTGTGACCGGCAAGTATTCGATAAGTTACATGAGATATTCAGCACTCTATTATAAAGTAGATTTGGTATGTTAGTTGATTTTACCCAACTCTAGGCTAATGTAAGTGTTCTCAACAAATGGCAGGCCAGGCTAGGCTGTGAGGTTTGGTAGGTATACCAAGTCAATTTTTGACTTACTGTTCAGGATATAACTCCATTGTAAGTCGAGGAGACTTACTGTTAGAGACCCTACTGCCTTGTCTGTGGGCAGGAGATAAAAGACCTTGCTTTGACCTGGATCATTCCCAGCGGCTTCTTTGAGGGTACATGGGCTGAGGCCCATTTGTGTTCTCTGTCTGATGTTGGAGTGGATCAGAAGACAGAGAGCAGGAGGATGGAAAGATTCTGAAACCAGGGAAGAAGGAAGCATCCTCACTGTCCCTTTCAACTTCTCAAAACTTCTCTTTACGGGGTATAGGAGACCCATCCTTAAATGCTCCCTCTAGTTTGCTTTCCTTCTGGTCCTCTCGGGAGGTGGCACCCCCATTCGGAGGTCTCTGGGATGCCTTGCACCTTGGTGCACCTCAGGGCGAAACATCTTGTGACGTGCTGTGAGCGACACAGCTGTGCCTAATTATCACATCATTAGTTCATTTCCTTTTCACTGGTGAACCTAACCCACCTTCCCCTCAGAAACTTCCCCAGAGAAGGGCAGAGGCTTCAGAGGGCAGTTGGGTTTTTTTTTTTTTTTTTTTTTACCGTGGAGTTTGCCAGTTAGCTATTTGCCTTTGCATCTTCACATCTGCCCCAGACTCTGGCTTCCCACTGGTAAAGTCATTTGTGCTGCTCTGTGCTGCAGGGCCACAGGACCAGGCCACAGTAGGTTTGACTCCACTGACCCCTGGAGTTTCACTGAAGGGAACTGCTGTTCCACATCCTCTAGCACATTGAGTGAGGTTCCTTGGCCATCTTGAACATTAACAGAGAACTCTTTGCTTCTCATGTACAGACTCTGGGTTGTTGAATGTGTCCCCACACTGTGGTGCCCTGGGTTCTTGACAAAGCCCAAGGGGACTCTGCATAGACTCACACCTTCCACCCTAGCCCTTTCTCATAGCTACATTAGGAGTCATTAGTCTTGTCCCGGTTCCTGTGAACAGAGAATCTCATCTCTCCTGAAGAGCCACCCTCTTTTAGAGGTGGTCATGCATTTATCTGTGGACCTCCAAGCATTTTCTTGATAATACTTCCCTGGAGAGACCTTGGTCAAACCTTATCTCAGAGTTAACTAGGAGAGTTATGGTTCTGGAAACTTGACCCTGGGAGTCCTTGGGCCCACCCAGCCTTCCTGCCTTTCCTCACCACTCCCACCCTGGAGGCCATGTTCTTAAAAGGCTTTCCCCCCCACCTTTCTGGCATCTCCATATTGTCTGATAAAGGAAGGAATGAAGCCCAGTGAACCATCTGACATCTTTTTTTTTTTTTTGAGTTGGATCTCACTCTGTCGCCCAGACTGGAGTGCAGTGGCCGCTCCCGGCCACCGCAGCCTCGACCTGCTGGGCTCCGGTGATCCTTCCGCCTCAGCCTTCCGAGTAGCCAGAATTATGGGCATGCGCCACCATGCCCGGCTGATTTTTTTATTGTAGAGATGAGGTTTCGCTGCCCAGGTGGGTCTCGAACCCGCGGGCTCAGGCAATTCACGCACCTCAGCCTCCCAAAGGCGCGGGATTACAGGCTGAGCCACCGAGCCTGGCCTGATATCTTTAATTAGGGTTAAATGAGGGCATTTGAATCGCCACTTTTCCTTTCTCATTTGAGGGACTTCCTCTTCCTGCTTCCTCCCACATTTTCCTTCTAGCAGATTCTCCATGGATCCTTCTAGCGGTGTCCCATCAGCTATATGTGTAGGGGCTTACTCTCAAACTGCCCTGCTGGGTAGGCATTATTATCTGTTATTCAGATGATGAGACCAGATACAGAATAGGATAGTAGTACTTTGCTCAAGGGCAAACCAGAATTCTAACTCCAGTAATTTGACTCCAGAGCCAATACCCTTAACAGGAATCTGGAGATGGTTGTGTTTCAGTTTTACAATTTTATGGGGCTATGTGTCAGGTGGGAAGGGACCTTTGGGATCATGGAGTCCAAATAAACCTTTCATTTTACAGCTAAGGAAGCCAGGTGCTGTGTTAGGGACCAGCCCAAGCTCACATAGGTTAAACCCTAGATATGGCACCCAGTTTCTGGATCCTCATCCTGTTTCCTTTAAATACCATTTATGCAGTGTGCGCTCTCATCATTTAGGTGTGGGGTTCCCAAGAACAAAGGCCAGATTTGCTCTGTGGGCTGTGCCCAGGGCGATGCCGTCATTTATGGTTCAAATCGGGCCACTTTTGAGAGTGAAAGGTACTATTAATAGCTATGCCATTACTACAGGTGTCTTGCCTGTGGTGGGTGTGATCTTGAGATGGGTGGGGTGATCTGAGACTGGACATGGAGCAGAGGGACAGACCCAGAGGGATTTGGTCTGGCAGATAGACAGTTGGCAGCAGATAGGAGTGGAGAGTTCAGGCAAGAGGCTTCGGTGTAGACTCTGATCCCTTGCATGGGGCAGTCCAGGGGTAGTAGAATCTGACTTCCAGGGAACCTAGCATACCAGGTAGGGCAGCCAGATAGACGGGGGTGGGGTGGAGGGAACTGCCAGGACCCCATACAGTGAGGGTGCAGGCCAGAAGAACCAGAGCAAGCACAGAGCATTTGGTCAGTCTGGAGAAGCCAGCTTTTCCCCTTTGCTGAGTTACTCTTCCACCGCTTGTCCTTGGCATTCCCATAGCTCCTTGTATGTAGTAGCCATAACAAAGTTTTCTTGAGCACCTACCATATCTTGAGTGTCGAGCTAGCTGCTTGGATCACAGATATGAAGTTGGGTACATGTATTCAGTGCCTTTAGTCCCCTGGGACGAATGAGGACAAGAGACACAGGTGTCAAAAGCATATTGGCATCACCAGCTGGGGAGAGGCCATTTGTGCTGGACCCTTCAGGATGAGTGGGAATTTATTAGACAAGAGGGAAAATTCTAGCCAGCAGGGCCAACACATACACGTTTCTAAACTTTTTAAGACAAACACTCCTCAGATTTGTATTAATGTGTGTGGTTTAAGTGATTATAAATCTGTATGTTATTACAGTGAAAGAAATTGCCTACTGTCTGTCCTTACCTTCAGTTTATAGTTACTCGTTAAAGTATTTGTCTTTCACCAGTAGACTGAGCCCTTTTCTGGCAAAGGCTAGTGTCTTCTTTATCCTGGTATCCTCAGTGCCCAGTCCTGGCATGCTCAACTTGGCGTTCAGTCAATATTTCTTGGTAAGTGAACTGTGCCAGGTCACGTGCATCTGGGATGTATTCCTCCTTTGCGCTGCTGTCCTGCAGTTGGAACAAAATGTCTGAGGACGGGAGGACCTCAGGCCGGGTGTCCCAAATGCCCATCTCCTGAACTCTGGACAGGTGCTGCTGCCTGAGGTCTGTCTGGCTGTAAGTTAATGCAGAGAGTGAGAACTGGAAGAACAGGAAGCCCTGTGACTCACATGGTGCAATAGGGTCCTGGAGGAGTGGCCCACAGGCCTCCCTGGTCAGCTTAGCAGCTGCCCCAGGCTCATGAGTCCTTGGTGTGTCAGAACTGGCATCAGTCTGAGATGGCTTGGCAGCCCCGGTGAGGCTCCTCTTTGTCCCATCTGAACAAGTGTCATAGCAGATCTGTCATATTTGGTCAGCTGGCTTTCAGGGGACAGGAGACTTAAAGAAACCATGTTCTGCTGTGTGTCTCCCGTCTCAGCTTTTATTTTTGTCTTCATCAAAACCATCTGACCCTGCCTTGGCAACTTTTCAGGATAAACTTGCTGCTCTTTGTACAGCCTCAGCCCTCCCAAGAGGAGTCAGTGAGGGTATTATTATTATTAATGAGGTCCTGGCAACAGCTGCCCAGTTCCTGGGTTGGACACACCTGTGCCCCAGGTTAGGACACTTGGCTGGCCACCGGATGCTGTGGGTCCTGCCAGGAACCAGGCTTGTGGTTTGGGGGAGCTTCTCTAAGCTTTGGTTTCCTTGTCAAAGATCTGTGGTAAAACACTGGCAAAGGAATAATGCAAAAATATGAAATTCTTTCGAAACTCAGTTGCAAGCATGTGTCAGCACAGAGTCACTGGAAAGCTCTGTGGGGCTGGATTTACTTCATGAATCTCCCCCCTGTTTTGTCCTTTTTTTGCCCATTTGTCTTCTTTGGCTCCTTGACTGTGTGCAGTGGGTAGACTGGGGCCAAGTCAGTGCCACCTGCCTTTTTTCCCTATGTCTTTCTAACTGAAGTAGAATACACCTGGAAACTGAACACACTGGGTAACCAGCACCTAGATCCAGTAACAGATTATTATGAGTACCAGCTCCACTTTCCCTGCACTAACACCTCTTCTACCCACCATCACCACCAAATGTAATCATCATCCTTAGATCTGTTTTTGTATTTAATATGAATAAACTTGTATGGTGTGTCCATTTTCTGTCTGGCTTTTTTTGCCTAACATTATATTGTGAGACTTATCTGTGTTGTTGCACATGGTGGCAGGTGATGCATTCTTATTGCTCCTGAACCATGCTATTTTGACTGGTTGATTTAAAGCAGATGAGACTAGTCATTAGGTTCTTTGCTCACAGAAGGCACTGCCCTTCCCAAATTTCTTTCAAGGAGGGTGTTAGCCTAATTTATAGATGATCTGATTGTATATTCAGGACAAGAACATGAATATTAAAAACCTGAAGTTCAATCAGTTGGTCTGCTTGGGGTCTAGAAGCCAAAGGGTAGGAATGAGCCGGTGGTGTCCAGTACTTTCTGGAGAGAGGATTCTAGATATTAAGTCAGAAATATCCCTAGACTGGAGAAAGGAAGTTCAACTGTGCCCTGGGTGTCCCAGCATCCTTTCCTCAGACACTTCAATACCTGTGGAGTCATCTTCTTATCCTATTTGATCACTTGAATTCACCCTTCTACAGTAGGGTGTGGCCTGTAGTAATGACTGGTGAACATTTACTCATTCATGTATTATTTATTTTCTGCCTGTTTGCTAAAAGGATTTGGTGATTTGGTTCAGCTTTCAGTAAAAGGATTTCTAGAACAAGAGTCATCAAATGGGCAGGGATTACCAACAAACTTGACAGAACATTGAGCTTTCTGATAGTCAAGGCAAAAAGGACAGTTTTCCTTGTCATTTTCATCTTGTTGGTCTGTAGCAGGAAGCACAGTGTGTCTGGGCAGCTAAACTTTCTCCTGACACTAGACCCTGCAGGGAGCTGACTGGTTAGCAACACAGCAGCTTTGCACAGTGGACTTTATGGTCTTTACTCCCTGTAACCCCTTGATTAAAAATGATAGAATTAGACCATAGTAATCTGAAGCATTCCACAGGGAGCTCATGTAAGGTAGAGAAGGTGAGAAGCTTTTTGGTACCTAGAATTCATAATCTTCCAGGATCTTGGGTTTTTTCCACACCTCCTGGCCCTTTTCACATCGCTGCCTCTACGTCAACATTTATCTGCTGTAGTAGCTCAGCCAAGGAGCTGTCTCCTTTGATTGCCAGCCTCACAGGCCACTTAAACCTGTGACACTTACCATAGGCAGCCCTGCATTATGCTTACCATTCTTATCTATCGGATCCATCCCTCCATGTGTTCCACAGGCACGCATTGACCTATAATATAGTCTGTTCTTTGATACCTTATAAAGTCCCAGACATCAGGGATATTGATTTTCTTAAGAGATTTTTAAAGTATTGTGATAAAATATACCTAACAAATGTTTCTATTTTAACCTTTTTTTTTTTTTGAGTTGGAGTCTCACTCTGTCACCCAGACTGAAGTGCAGTGGCCGCTCCCGGCCACCGCAGCCTCGACCTGCTGGGCTCCGGCGATCCTTCCGCCTCAAGTAGCTGGAACTACAGGCGTGCACTACCACGCCCGGCTAATTTTTGATTTATTGTAGAGATGAGGTCTCGCCAAGTTGCCCAGGCGTGTCTCGAACCCGTGGGCTCAGGCAGTCAACTCACCTCAGCCTCCCAAAGTGCTGGGATTTCAGGCTGAGCCACCGAGCCCGGCTCATTTTAACCATTTTTAAGCATACGTGTCAATGATATTGAGTCCATTCACATTATTGTGCAAACACCACCACTATTCACTTCCAGAATTATTATTTTTTATTTTATTTTTTTTGAGTTGGAGTCTCACTCTGTCGCCCAGACTGGAGAGCAGTGGCCGCTCCCGGCCACCGCAGCCTCGACCT
>NW_007252189.1:214526-214797 GCF_000164805.1 Carlito syrichta | reverse complement strand
CTCACCTCAGCCTCCCAAAGGCGCGGGATTACAGGCTGAGTCACCGAGCCCGGCTCAGAATTAATTTTTTTAAAATTACGTTTTTGTTCACTGTAGTGCTTTGCATATAACTGGTGTTTAATAAATGCTATAATGAGAGGCACTGGGCAGCAGCAGTAGTCGGGGATTCAAGGACTGAATGATGAATCTTTCAGATTTTAGGCATTAGAATTTAAGGTTTCTTTTCTTCTACAAGTCCCTTTTAAACCTCTTTTTTTTTTTTTTTTTTTTT
>NW_007252189.1:200117-214340 GCF_000164805.1 Carlito syrichta | reverse complement strand
CTCGCCAAGTTGCCCAGGTGGGTCTCGAACCCGCGGGCTCAGGCAATCCACTCACCTCAGCCTCCCAAAGCACGGGATTACAGGCTGAGCCACCTGAGCTGGCTTCTTTTAAACCTCTTAAGGAGGCTGGTGGCTCACACCTGTAATCCCAGCTTTTGGGACACCAAAGCAGGAGGATTGTTTAAGCCCAGGAGTTTTGAGACCAGTCTAGGCAACATAACAAGACCTTATTTCTACAAAAAAATAAAAAATTTAGCTGGGTATGGTGGCACACACTTGTAGTCCCAGCAACTCAGGAGACTGAGGCAGGAGGATTGCTTGAACCCAGCTTTGGTGAGCTGTGATGACGCCACAGTACTCCAGCCTGGGCAACCAAGCGAGACCTCGACTCAAAAAAATAAAATAAAAACCTCTTAAGGTACTCAAGGTAGGATTTGAGAACTTTATATAAAAACTGTCAAAGTCAGAATGTTACTTCCTTCTAGACATAAACAATTTAATCAGGGCCAGTTTCCCACTGGGACCAGATAGAGTGGCCTCAGGGTCCAGGCTGTGGTTACCAACCATTCATTGAAATTGGCCTGCAGAATAAGATGGGCCCTTTGGGACTGGCAGGATTGTCATTCATCTGGGTGATCCAGATTCTGGTCTCAACTATGTGACCTTGGTCAAGACTACTCCCTGATGAGCCTCAATTTCTCTGAGATCCCTTTCTGGTTGTTACCTTTCCTTCCCTGGCTTCCCCATACCTAGCCAGGGCTGTGTCTGACCCACCCTGCCTTCTTCGCACTTTAAAAGCGGAGCCTCTATCAGGGTGACCTTTTGCTCTCTCCCTCCTTGCATTGTGACTGTGACACAGTTTCCCTTCTTTTAGTGCTGATCTGGAGGAAAATGTAGGCACTTTAGGGGCTGGGTGTTAATGGCTTCTCATTTTGGGTGTTATCTTATTTCATAGAGTATGGGGTTAATTTCTTTTTAGAGCTTTCTCCCTGGCCATCATACCCCATTTGTAGAGGAAGCAGGCATGTCAGCCTGGTGTCTCAGGGGAAAAAAACCTGACCAAAATTGCCCACTGAGGAAGTTCTAATCTCACCATTACTGCATAGATATCAACTAAAACTGTTCTCTTTTTGTCTAGCACACACCCTTGTCTCCCAGGCTGGCAGGCAGGTGGGCATCGGCATGTACCTCAGCCAGGCTTTGCTCTGGCTTGCCTCTGATTCTCCAGCCTGGAATAGTTCCTCCTTCCTTCCTCTCTCCCAGATAGAGATTTAAAGAGAAGCAGCCCAGATGATATCACAGAAAGAGAGGAAAAATTTGGGGGAAAAGTCTTTCTTTTGTTAACACCCAGTGTGACTAAGTAGGGTTGAGAAATGTCTTTGTTCCTCCAAAGGTGGCAGAGAAAAGTCTAGAAGAAAGTGAGGAGGTGGGGTGGAAGGAAAGGGGGGTGACTGAGAGCTCTACATTTGTTACCTCAGTTATGCCAAAGACTCTGTCTTGTGGGACTGTTCATCCTCTTTTTAAATTGTTGTTTATTTATTTGTTTGAGTTGGAGTCACACTGTGTCACCCAGGCTGGGGTGCAGTGACACTTTCAAGGACACTGCAGCCTCATCCTGCTGGGTTCAGGTAATCCTTCTGCCTCAGCCTTCCAAGTAGCTGGAACTACAGGCATGCACCACCACACTCAGCTAATTTTTTGATTTATTGTAGAGATAAGGTCTTGCCAAGTTCCCCAGGCTGGTCTTGAACCCATGAGCTCAGGCAGTCCTCTCACTTTGGCCTCCCAAAGAGCTGGGATTATAGGCGTGAGCCACTGCGCCTGGCCTATTCATCCTTTTTTATAGTGAGGAAACTGGGGCTGAGAGGAAGTGCAAGTCCTCTAGTGTCACATGCCTGGATTTGCACACTGATGTTTCTGATGCTGAAGCCTTCCCTTTACCACCAGCTACAACATGAGTGTTGGCCTGAATGAATCGGCTTCCATAGTTTCTAGCAACTTAAATCTTTCTTTTTTTTTGAGTTTGAGTCTCTGTCACCCAGGCTGGAGTACAGTGGCATGCTCACGGGCACCACAACCTCGACCTGCTGGGCTCAGGCGATCCTTCCGCCTCAGCCTTCCAAGTAGCTGGAACTACAGGCATGCGCCACCACACCTGGCTAATTTCTTGATTTATTATAGAGATGAGGTCTTACCAAGTTGCCCAGGCTGGTCTCGAACCCCTGGGCTCAGGGAGTCCTCTAGCCTCCACTTCCCAAAATGCTGGGATTAGAGGCATGAGCCATCATGCCCGGCTACTTAGATCTCTTAACAAGCACAAGGTTTGTCTTTCCAGCTCCCAGCTCCCTGGATCAACATGGAATTGTGTCACAGAGAAACATCTGGCCTATATCTTTTTTTTTTTGAGTTGGAGTCTCACTCTGTCCCCCAGACTGGAGTGTAGTGGCCGCTCCCGGCCACCACAGCCTCGACCTGCTGGGCTCTGGCGATCCTTCCGCCTCAGCCTTCCAAGTAGCTGGAATTACAGGCACGCGCTACCACACCTGGCTGATTTTTAAAAATTTATTGTAGAGATGAGGTCTCACCAAGTTGCCCAGGCGGGTCTCGAACCCGCGGGCTCAGGCAATCCGCTCACCTCAGCCTCCCAAAGGCACGGGATTACAGGCTGAACCACCGAGCCCGGCTGGCCTAATATCTTAACTACTGACTTTCAAAGACTCCATGCAGAAAAAGTGGTAAAAATCACCTTTAAGCAGTGTTGACCAGAACAGAGCCCACCATTATCATATTATTGGCGTAATGGAAACCTGCCTGAGGAGAAGGGAAGATGCTTCAGCCCCCAGAGGTGCCAGTTGGTTAGTCTAAATGGATCTTTGGAATTTTTACTGTTTTATTATTTTATTTTATTTATTTATTTTTTTGATTTGGAGTCTCACTCTGTCGCCCAGACTGGAGTGCAGTGGCCGCTCCCGGCCACCGCAGCCTCGACCTGCTGGGCTCCGGCGATCCTTCTGCCTCAGCCTTCCAAGGAGCCAGAATTACAGGCATGTGTTACCATGCCCGGCTGATTTTTTGATTTATTGTAGAGATGAGGTTTCACTGCCCAGGCGGGGCTCAGGCAATCCACTCACCTCAGCCTCCCAAAGGCGCGGGATTACAGCCTGAGCCACCGAGCCTGGCTATTTTTACTGTTTTTAAAGAGCTCCTCATGTGATTCTGATGTGCAGCAAGCCTGGGAACTCTTATCACAAGTAGCTGAATGGAGATGAGGCAGAAGTTATCCAGTTATCTCAAAGCAGATTTATCTCTGATTGAGAAAAATCTTTCTAACAACTAGAGCCAACCAACAACATAGAGTTTAGAGAAATAGTGAGACTCTCACGCTTGGAAATATTATGGAGATAAACTTGAATACTGTGTTCAGTGGGATTTTGAACTAGTTACCCCAAGGGCCTTTCCTTTCTAAGGGTGAATTTATTTTTCCTGTATTCCCACTGCTGTGTATACGTATGGTGTCTCCTAAATAGCTTCCTCTCATTACGTTGGGCCTGGTGTTCCCCTTCTCTGGCTGCACTGTAGGTGAAAGTTGCAGAATTCTGAAATTGCATTCACTTCCTTCTCAATTTAGGAGAATCGTCTTTGTATGGCGGCTGCTTCTTGTTTTTGACTTCTGCTTCCCCTGATTACAGTTCACTCAACATAGTGTCTGCCGAGGCTAGGTAGGCTCCGCTGGTGTGTAGGAAGCTGTGAAATTAGGTGATTAATGTCACAGGGCCCTAGTAAGCTGGGTGGACATACCAACATGCCCAGGTACCATTCACTCCCAAGTTTTGAGAGTTCACAGAGTTCCAAGGTGAAAGAGGGGAAAGTTTGGGCCAAGCTACTGGACTGGGCATTTTGCACAGCTGTTTCATTCTCTTTCTCTTAGTCCCTAAGAAGGTCCTGAGGTTATCCAAAAACCACAGGGCAGGCAGGGAGTTTACACTGACACTAAGAGGCATTCACAGGACAGGAGAGAGTGGCTGTCCTGAGGGTCTGGTATTGGGACCAGACAAACTTCTGTGTAATCCCAGCTCTCACCAGGTCCACTGTCCAAGGGACCCGTAATATTGGTACAGAAGTTTTACAAAAACACAGACTGGGAAATGACATCTGACAGGTAATACATGGCTCCATAAATGTTTACCTGTTGTAACTGTCATCATCATTATTACTTTCATCTATCATTGAACACACAAAAGATAGTTATCTGTGGGGCAAAGGGCAACACACTTGAGTGAAGAGTGACTGTTTAACTTGATTATTCAAGGGTTAATGATGAGAAGCATCTGATTGGATTTCCAAAAAGCTTTGTAGCAGTTTAAACATCAAAGATAAGATTATCATTCAGGCTGTTCCTGAATGTGGCCTAGCATTGGCCTTTGGCCTGGGTGGCCCCAGACTTTGCTCTTTTGTGTACATGACCTTACACTTACGGACATGATGGGAAGACCTCCTAGTGAGGCAGTACAGACTCTTCTCTTCCATACAGGAACAATCTTGTCCTCTTGGCAGATACCCAGAGCCATCAATGGAGGATGGGTATGTGGGCGGCATCAGTGAGGCTTCTGGACCTTCCTCTCTTTGGGAAAGTAGTAAGAGGGGAGCTCCAACGTTGTCATGTGTCACATACATGTCTTCTGCCTCTGCTGCTCCCTGACCAGCTCAGCCAGCCCTGTCTGCACCTTATGTTTGCATTGGAGGATGACTGGAATAGAAGATGCCCTTTTGGTGGGTGTGGCCAGCTTGCATTTGATGCAGTGCCATCTGGCCTGTATAGAGATCCTGCTGTATTCCAGCAGGCAAGAGGCAGTTGTCTAGCAGAGTATACAGGAGCACAGGCCAGCCAGATGTCTCCATCAATCCCAGTGTGACCCCTTGTGTCTATGTGACTTCTCTCTGTAGATACTACCTACCTCAGAGGGCTGTTCTGAGGATGAAATGAATTAACGGGAGCAAAACCTTGAGAACAGAGTCTACCACAAAGCAAGTGACACATAAGGGCTTGCTGTTGTTACTGCTGTCCATGAGGGCATCTCAGGCCTGGGTGGCCCTGGACTTTGTATATTAGCATCAAAATGTGTAAGTTGTGATGTAGTGCTCTTGGATCAGTTGAAGGTGCCATTGGATCTGGAGTGGGAGGCCTCGGGGTGGTCAAAGTTGCCCTGGGTCTGGGGTTACCAGGGATGGCCGAAGACGTATCTGACATTTTGCCATTATGGAGGAGGCTTGTTTGGTGTTGGACTGAAGCTTCACCCTTTTACCTCTTGAGAAGCCTGAAATATCCTCGTGGCGGGTGGCCCACCCTAGCTCCTGAGTACTGCAGGAAGCAGAGATCAGTGACTCAGCTTAGGAACGCTGAGGCACATTGAGAAGCCTCAAACAACTGAGGCATCAGGATTCTGAAACAGAAGAGACAGTTGGATTCTTCCTGATTTAGACCTATGGATTCAGACTGAGGTGACTTTTTCCATAAATGTTGGCACAGGAGAATTCTGGGAAGTCCTTGTTTTGCAATTTCAAACCCAATGGGACAAGCCTGGTCTCTCTCCAGGTTGGAGGGAGTGAAGACATGGCCAGGGGCCTGCTCAGCAGAAGGAAGTTGCCCCTTGACTATTCTTTTCCTTCTCCTCGCCTCTGCCCTGTCCCCCTTCCCCCACAGTGAGAATGGCATCTCTTGGTTTTTTATTTCATTGTGTTTTAAACCTCTAGTGGTTGTGGAGGGGGTTGGGTTGATGCCCCGGTGGACTTTCCTTCCCCTTGTAGCATTTTCCCCCAGAATCTGGTCTTTCCACTTTTGGAATCTTAGAATGATGAAAGATTAGTACTGGCTGGAGTCTTTGAAATGATCTGAAGATCAATCTCATTATTCTACAGAGACAGAAAAAGTCCCAAACAAAAGATTTTGCCCCAAATCCCATAAGGAGTTAGGATATAACCTAGAAGGGAGAAAATGTGAGTAAAGAGACTTTTCTCTTATACTTTGCCACAAAGGAGGACACTGGGTTTGTTCTTAAAGGATTAAACACCTTTTGCTGTTCCTCTGGAAATCTTAGACTGAAAGTTTGGTTAAGAAAAAGTCAGTAGCCTTGACAAAAATGCTGGAAATTCCGAAAGTTTATAATATTAATGAACACCTTTGTCTGAGAAAGATAGTTTATAAAAGTTCATGCTCCTTTGTCAGAGTTGGGCAAAAGTGAAAGTCAGAGAGGCGTCTACTGTGTTTCTCACAGGAATAATAATGGTAGTGTCAAGCTTTGCCTTTGGGACTCCTGGAATGTCAAAGCTGGGAAGAGTATCATCCCTTCCAGTTCCCCAGTTTGCAGGTGAGGCTGGGAGGGCCACAATTCTCACACCTGGAGCACAGCTGAGACCTGGCCCAAGGCTTCTGAGTCCCTCTGCCCCTACTCTCCTGATGGCCAGTGGGTCACCTGTCGTGGACCCTGTTGCGGAGAACAGTGATAGTGTGGAAACCAGGTGAGGCTGGGAGGGCCACAATTCTCACACCTGGAGCACAGCTGAGACCTGGCCCAAGGCTTCTGAGTCCCTCTGCCCCTACTCTCCTGATGGCCAGTGGGTCACCTGTCGTGGACCCTGTTGCGGAGAACAGTGATAGTGTGGAAACTTATGCCTCCTTAAATGGGTTTCTATCAGACTTTTTCCTGATTGGAGAAGACTGGGAATGTCCAGGGCCATGGCAGATGAGCACTTCCAAGAAGGAAACTATTGGCTGGGTGTGTTGTCTTGCGCCTATAATTTCAGCTGCTTGGGAGGCTGAGGCAGGAGCATCACTTGATGCCAGGAGTTCAAGATCATCCTAAGCAACATAGTAATACTCTGTCTCACAAAAAAAAATTTTTCTTTTTTTAAAGATGGAAACGATCTGAGAGGGGCTTCTGATGCTTCCCACTCTCCTGGTGTTAAATCTAGGAAAATTTCATGTAAATGACAATGGAAACAATATCAATGAAATGATCTTGCCTCTACTTCTGCACACAGGGGAGGTCATGTTATCATATTTATTTATTTATTTAGAGTCAGGGTCTCACTCTGTCGCTGAGGCTGGACCTTCTGGGCTCAGGCAATCTTTCCATCTCAGCATCCCGAGTAGCTGGGATTACAGGCGTGATAATGTATTTTTTATTTTTTGTAGAGGTGAGGTTTTCTTTGTCACCCAGGCTGGACTTGAACTCTCCTGGGCTCAAACAATCCTCATGTCTTGGCCTCCCAAAGTGCTAGGATGACAGGCATGAGCCACTGTACTCGACCTGTGTTATCATTTATATAAAGCCTCTACTGTGTGTCAGGGACTGTACTGGGCTCAGGGATGCAAAGACATGATTCTAATAGCCCTTGGTGCTTGTGGTTTGGGGGCTAATAAATACATGCTTCCAAGCTGTGGATGGTGTTGTGAAGAGAAAAGCTCCAGTTCTTAGAATAACAAAGAGGCCTGACTGTTGTGTTATGGAGGATTAGAGGAAGCCTCTGTGGAAGGACTGGTAGGAGCTTGGCAGGGCATGCAGCTGAAGTAGCTGTGTGCACAGGCTTCTAGGCAGGGAAGGGTGAGCAGGGGAAGTTGGGCAACTGAACCAGGGAGAGATTCTACACAAAGAGTGCAGAGACATAATAAGATTAGGAGGTAGATAGAGGCCAGATCATGTAGGGCTTTCAAAGGATTTTGAGTTTGGTTCCAATGGGAAGCCACTGAAAGGTTTTTAGTAGGGGAAAGCAGAGTCTGACTGAGGGCGGAAAATGAATGGAAGACGTGAAAGTCTTCCATGTGAGATGCGTAGGGAAATAAAAGAGGAGAGTAATGAGCCCTGGTTCCCAGGCTGCTGTCACAGGCGTTCAGCCTCAACCATTCTGAAAAGAACTCTCCTCTTGCCTAATAGACCTTTCCCCTTTAATTTTATTCTCCAGAAATAAAATTAAACCTTTTTTAAAAAATTGTATTCTCACTCTGTTGCCCAGACTGTAGTGCAGTGGCACACTCCCGGCCACCGCATCCTCAACCTGCTGAGCTCCAGCAATCCTCCTGCCTCAGCCTTCCAAGTAGCTGGAATTACAGGTGCACACTACCACGCCCAGCTAATTTTTCATTTATTGTAGAGATGAAGTCTCACCAAGGTGCCCAGGTGGGTCTTGAACCCGCGGGCTCAGGCAATCCACTCGCCTCAGCCTCCCAAAGTGCTGGGATTACAGGCTGAGCCCGGCCTAAACCTATTTTTACAATCTTAACTTTTAGTTGTTGTTTTTTTCTTTTAAAGACAAAGTCCTATCAAATCAATTCCTATTATTGGTCTTTAATAATAAACTTATGTACATAGGGATTCCAGGACAAAGACCTGTACCACGATTTGTTTAACCCGGGAGTCTTGTTTCCTTCCTCTTTCAGGTTGACCAGTATCTCTACCACATGCGTCTCTCTGATGAGACCTTGTTGGAGATCTCTAAGCGGTTCCGCAAGGAGATGGAGAAAGGGCTAGGAGCTACCACCCACCCCACTGCGGCAGTGAAGATGCTACCCACCTTTGTGAGGTCCACTCCAGACGGAACAGGTACTGCCCAGGGGACGGCTCTGGATGCTTTGTTACTCGGGAGTGATTTGGTTGGCTTT
Source organism: Carlito syrichta (assembly GCF_000164805.1). Lineage (NCBI taxonomy): Eukaryota > Metazoa > Chordata > Mammalia > Primates > Tarsiidae > Carlito > Carlito syrichta. The sequence goes on along the minus strand of NW_007252189.1, from coordinate 205,684 downwards.
GCTCAGGGACCCAAAGAACGATTAGTCAGTGAAGGTCCTCTGGTTTCAAACTTTAGAAACCAACCACGGCTAATGTAAGCACCTGGGGAATTGAATGAAAGGTTGTGGGATGGGATGGGAGCCAGCAGCCATGGCAGTCAAGGGAGAAGCACCAGGGTGTTGCTCTCTACCATTTGTTGTCTACTTGTGTGCTGAGAAAGGATGCTTGGGTCAGTTTGGAATTTTATAATCCCACTGAAATTGCACACAGTGGTGAAAATGGACAACAGCAAACATACCTTATGTGGTCACAACTATAGGCCATGGCAGCCGTTTTCTGTCCCACCACCTATACATGCCCTAATTGGCACATTGTGTAGGCATGCTGGAGAGGCAGTGTAGCACAAGTTGTCTTAGATTGTTTCTTGAGCCCCATAGTACTAAAAGTCTGAATAAACTTGGGGAAAATGTAGAGAACCACAGTGCATATTAAGGAATTAAAAGCTCTGAAGTCCTACCATATGGACCTGTTAAGCATTGTTTACTCCCCTTGTTAGGATACATAATTCTTATTTCATGATATACTACCCAGCAAGTGGTTTTCTAAATTGTTTTTTCTGTAGCTATGGGGTATTGATAGGTTGCCTAGACTGGTCTCAAACTTCTGGCCTCAAGTGATCCTCTGGCCTTGGCCTCCTAAGGTGCTGTGATTACAGACATGAGCCACTTGCTTGGCCCAGCAAGTGATTTAATCACATGGGAGAAAAGGGTCATGGTGGAGATCCAAGTTGGAGAGTTGGATTAGGCTAGATCACAGAACACCTTGAATGCCAGCCTAGAATGTTCAGTCTTTTTCCATTAGGCACTGGGTAGTAAATGCAAGTTTTTGAGGGGTGTGAGGAGAACTGTCTCGGTAATGTTTTATCATCAGCAGCATATGTGGAGTGAGGGACGGGGTGCGTGTTGTGAGATTGGAAGAGCACAAGACATGGCCCTGGTTGGGTGGTGGTGGGTGGGGAAGAGAAGATTCCAGGGATGGCAACTTTCCAGGGAAGGTGATGAAACTAAGTTGTGTCTGAGCTGTTACACAGCTTGTTTCATTTGGTCCTCATAGTAAGGAATTCCATTTTAGAGATGAGGCATCTGTGAGGCCTTTGAAGGGTGGTGGGTGGTGGGTAGCTACTCACATCTAGAGGACAGAGAAGGAGCCTAAGGGGCAGCTGCCAGGGCAGCGGAAGAACCAGGAAGCACACAGTCCAAGAACTTGAGAAAGGCAAGATCTCCAAGAAGCCAGCTGGTTGCTGGTGAGGTGTTTGCAGAGTCATAGGGATGGGGTTGGAGTTCTGGCATAGGCTAGGGCTTGTTTATGTACCACATGCGTGCGATATTTCCGTCACATTTGTGTTCTTGAGGCTCACCTCCCTGAGTGTCTCTAGGGACCTGGTTTGTCTAACAAGACTTTGTGAGGTTCCCAAAAATGAGTATGTGTTTGCTGAGGCCCTGGGACCCAGCACCGAGGTTGTGACCTTGGCTAGAATTACTCTCTGAGTGTCTGTGTCTCCGCCTTCAGAGAGCCCCTGGAGGTGAGGGACCATCTGAGTTATCTATCCTTTGCCCTGTAGATTGAAAAGTTTATTATATCTGCCACTCCCTCTAACTGGAAACCACACCCACTTCTGAGGTTTCTATTTGACATTCTGAAAAATTTCCTAACTCCTGAAGTCCAGAGCCTTGCCTTTATTTCACCCAACATTAGCACTAAGTAAGTACCCTCAATATTTTCCAAATACATAAATATTATAGGTTAAGGACTATTCTGAACTCCTGCATGTACGAACTCATTTGCTTTCCATGAAACCCTCTAAGGTAAGCACAAATTTTATCCACAATTTTTAGATGAGGAATTTGAGGTTTGGAGGGTCAAATAACTTGTCCAAGATCATACCAGCTGATGAGAGGCTGAGTCAGGAACCAAATTTGTATGTGCCAAAGTTCAGCAAGATCACACACGATGCTTTATGCGTATTTGTGCATGTGTCATCCTGAGCACTTAGCACCAGAGCACACAGCAAATGCTCAGTTAATATTTTTTGAAATAGGTTTGTGGCTGATTGTTTAGCTTGTATGAAAGGCAGGTGAATATGTCTGTTGGGGAAAACTAATTATGGGGCAAGCTTTTAAAGTTCTCATTGCTTTCCTTAGATTGGAAACATGGAGAATCCCTCTGCCTCATGAAACTTGCACTGTTTGCTGCACATGCTGGGATGTTTTATTCACTTAAGCCAAGGAAGGGGCACCTGGAGTAGTGGAGAGCAGACTACAGAAAACCCACACCCAGCTCCTCCCACCTTACTTGCTAGGGGTCCATAGGCCAGCTCCTCATCTTCACACTGTGGGACTCAGCTTTCTCCTTTCTAAAGTAACCGGCTGGACCCAGTAGCACCAGTGTATTCTGCACATGTACTAGAACTGGTGTGCTAATCTATTTAAAAAATTTTTTTCTTAATTTTTTTTCTTTTTTTTTGTTTTGAATTGGAGTGTCACTCTGTCACCCAGACTGGAGTGCAGTGGCCACTCCTGGCCACCGCAGCCTCGACCTGCTGGGGTCCAGCGATCCTTCCGCCTCATCCTTCCAAGTAGCTGGAACTAGAGATTTTTAAAAAAATTTGTTGTAGAGACGAAGTCTCGTTAAGTTGCGCAGGCTGGCCTGGAACCCCTAGACTCAGGCAATCCTCTCGCCTTGGCCTCCCAAAGTGCTGGGATTACAGGCTTGCGGTGGCACCCAGCCTTAGTGTGCTAATCCATTTACATGAAAACTTTTGAGATACTGTAATGGGGGAGAAACCCTAATGTCCATTGGATGTTGCCCTGGACTATTTTGTGTTGGAACACCTAAGGCTTGGTAATTTATAAAGAAAAGAGTTTTATTTGGCTCCTGGTTCTGCAGGTTGTATAAGAAACATGGCGCCAGCGTCTACTTCCGGTGAGGCTCTGGCTGTTTCCACTCATGGTGGGAAGCGAAAGCAGCTGGCATGTAGAGATCACACATGAGAGGCAGGGAGGCACCAGGCTCTTTTTAATAGCCAGCTTTCAGGGAACTAGTAGAGCGAGAACTCAGTTCACTTCTGTCTCTCAGGGAGAACATTAATCTATTCATGAGAGATCTGTCCCCATGACCCAAACACCACCCGTTAGACCCCACCTCCAACAGTGGGAATCAACATGAAATTAGGTGGGACAACCATACTCTAGCAGGTGGGCACTGGTTAATTAATGCAGAAGACAAGAGTCCTCTGTAGCCCATTAAAAAGCATGAGATGTAATATTAGGTGGTATAGAATCTCATTTTGTAAGATAGCTACATGTATTTATCTAGATTCGTATTTACACATCTATAAATTCATATGTGCTTGTACGTATATGTATTTATGGGCACGTAAAGTCTCAAGGACATGCATCAAAGTATTATTAGTATTTGTCCTGGACACACAAAGTCTAGTAAAATAGAAAATCGGTGTATTTGACAAGTCAGCAATTCCACTTCACCTTTATATCCTGAGAAAACTCCCGTATGAATCCATGGGGACATGATCCAGTAATGTTCATAACAGTGTTGCTTATAATGACAGCACATTGGAAACAGTTGTGGTATATTCATGTGATGGAATATTATACAGCATGTCTCATAAATGAGCATATATAAACATGGATACATCTCAAACAATTAGTGAAAAGAATTGGGGGAGGATGTATACCTCGAGTCATTCCATGGAAAGTTCTAAAACTCTCCAAGCAATTGTCTTAGATACACACATCATAAAGTTATTAGGACATGAATTGGAAAGTGTAAGCTAGATAACTGACAGGGATCATTTCTAGTGAATAAAAGGACACTGGAACTGGGGAGGAGAAGAGGAATGTCATTGAAAATGGTCAGCGTCAACCAACCATGTTGTATAAAAAAATGTGGTGCATATACACAATGGAATATTATGCAGCCATAAAGAAGAACAAACATGTACTTTGCAGCAACTTGGTTGGATTTAGAATCGATCATACTCAGTGATCTGTCACACAAAAGAACAGAGTACCATATGTTCTCATTCATAAGCGGAACTTGAACAATTACAATACTGTAAGAAAGTGATTGGCAGTGGTGGGAAACTGTCTGGGGAGGGGGGTGGGATTGGCAGTTGATGGAAACTGCTAGGGGAGGGAGGGGCATACCTCATCAACAAGGGTACCTGCATAATCAACTTTTGTGTACCTAACCCTGAATTGTTCCACACATCTTTATAATAAAAAAAAGAAAGAGAGAAAATGGTCAGCATCAAGGCTTGTTTTGTCAGGTGAGGCTGTGAGTTATGAAATGAGGCAACGGGGATGGGTGACTACTAAACTGATACAGACTATCAAAAGTGAGAATTCTCGAGTCGGCTCGGTAGCTCAGCCTGTGATCCCGCACCTTGGGAGGCTGAAGTGAGTGGATTGCCTGCGCCCGCGGGTTCGAGACCCGCTTGGGCAACTTGGTGAGACCTCATCTCTACAATAAATCAAAAAATTAGCCGGGTGTGGTAGCGCACGCCTGTAGTTCCAGCTACTTGGAAGTCCTGAGGCGGAAGGATCACTGGAGCCCAGTAGGTCGAGGCTTCGGTGGCTGGGAGTGGCCACTGCACTCCAGTCTGGGCGACTGAGTGAGACTCCAACTCAAAAAACAAACAAACAAACAAACAAAAGTGAAAATTCTCCTCTGTCCTTGGCCCCCAGCAAAGTGTGCTGAGAGGAATGACCGAGGTGTGGTTGTGTCAGCCTTTCTACCTGTGGTCACACATAACCTAGGGCCACAGCCTGGGCACCCACCACCACTGCCACTGCTGCTGCTGGGGGTGAGCCTCTCTCTCCCACAGAAGGCTCCAGGCCTTTGCTCCATAATGGCTGTTTAATACCACCTTTCTCAGAACCTTTATTTTTCAATTTATTCATTAACAGCATCACTTTTCAAATGCGAGAAATTAAATCTTGATTCTAAACCTCTGATCTACAGGGAACTAATTCTTTTTTTATTTTTATTTTTATTTTAGGAAGTAGCAAATTTATTAGCACTGGAGCAACTCAGCGGGCTAACGCTCCCAGGCTGAGCACTCCGGGAAGGGAGGAGAGGGGTCTTATACCTTAGTTTAGGTAAGGGAGGGGGTCAGGTTGAGTGACTATACATTTTCTTTGTGGGAAACTATCGGAGGGGGGGAGGGAGATGGGATTAATGGTAGTAAATATCTGTCTGGGGATGGGGAGACACCTCTTATCAACAAGGGTGCCTGAACGAAGCATATTTATATACCTAACCCTTAACTGTACCCTACAATATCATAATAAAAAATATTGACAAAAAAATTATCAAAAAACAAAAAAAACAACAAAAAAAGAAAATCTGGTTTTGCTGAGTACAACTTTGTAAATTCCAAAGAAAATGTATAGTCTTTTTTTTTTTTTTGAGTTGGAGTCTCACCCTGTCGCCCAGACTGGAGTGTAGTGGCCGCTCCCGGCCACCGCATCCTCGACCTGCTGGGCTCCAGCAATCCTTCCGCCTC
>NW_007252189.1:178718-200097 GCF_000164805.1 Carlito syrichta | reverse complement strand
TCAGCCTTCCAAGTAGCTGGAACTACAGGCGTGCACTACCACGCCTGGCTAATTTTTGATTTATTGTAGAGATGAAGTGTCGCCAGGTTGCCCAGGCGGGTCTCGAACCCGTGGGCTCAGGCAATCCACTCACCTCAGCCTCCCAAAGCACGGGATTACAGGCTGAGCCACCGAGCCTGGCTGGAACTAATTCTTAACTCGGTAACTTTCTAACTTTTCTGGATGATATCTTCACAGTAAGAAACACATGTATATAAATATGCATATAAATACTTATAGAAAACGAAACAGAAGTTTTGGGGACCAGTGTTTACTTTTAAATGTGATGCAGTCGAGTCTATTATCTATTCTTTAAGAAAGTTGCTAGTCGAAACCTACTAAATGCTTTTCACCTTGCAGTTTGAAAGCTACTGCCTGAAATGATCTTCAACTCAGTCTTGTTCTAGACTGGCATTTATGCAATTGGCTACTTTGTGCCAGGCATGGAATGTGTGGTTTCAGGGCTGTGTGGGGTAAGAGGGGAGAATCAGAATTCTTGGTTAAAATGGGTTTGAATTCTTCGTGCTTTAGAGCAATTCATTTATGCTATGGTCCTCTGTTTCCTCATTTGTAAAAAGGGGAACTCTCAGGAGGTCAATTCTCTGAGAATCAAGGGAGAGTTAGATATGTGACATTCCCACATGTGCTATAAACACACTCATGCAGCCCCAACCCACCACTGCAAAAGACACGCTCAGTTCCAAGCTTACTGGGAAAGGGTGGTGAGCCTCCCAGGGCCTTAATTTTGGAGGAGATTGGCATGGAGGAAGCAGGTGTGAAGGTTCATTCCTATCACCAGAGGTCCTGCATTTTGAAGACCAGGCCTGACTCTTATCTAGGCCCCAGCTATCTAACTGGAATCAAAGTCCCAATAGAAAATGTAGGAGAGCCGGGCTCGGTGGCTCAGCCTGTAATCCCGCGCCTTTGGGAGGCTGAGGTGAGTGGATTGCCTGAGCCCGCGGGTTCGAGACCCGCCTGGGCAGCGAGACCTCATCTCTACAATAAATAAATAAAAAATCAGTTGGGCGTGGTAGCGCATGCCTGTAATTCCGGCTACTTGGAAGGCTGAGGCGGAAGGATCGCCGGAGCCCAGCAGGTTCGAGGCTGCGGTGGCCAGGAGTGGCCACTGCACTCCAGTCTGGGCACAGAGTGAGACTCCAATCAAAAAAAAAAAAAAAAAAAAAAAGGAAATGTAGGAGAGACTTTTAGGCCATCTGTTTATGATGCACGCCTTCATTATCCTGAAAGGAACCTCCACATCCTGGTTTTTGAGTTCTCTGTGAGAAGACAGGGGATGTCCTGTGGGAGTCATGTGTTCAAGGCCAATTCTGAAGGATCTGTGCTTCATAGATTGCTTGCCCTACACAGTGTGGAGAAATGTAGTTGGCATAGTTAGAAGTGCAATAAATGGTCCAAGAATGGCTTATTAGGATGACTGAATTTGGTATTAACCAGGGTATGTAAAAATAGTCTCTTAGAATTTTTTGATTTTTTTCCCTGAAAAGTTTTTTTTTTTTAATTGCATGACTAATTGCTGAAGTTCTTAAGAAGAACTGGATGCTGCAACAGCTGCCCTCTTGGGTTTAGGTATTGTTCCTTCACAGAATCCATGCCTGAATCTGCGGTAAACAATTTTTAGGTGCCTCATTCAACCAGTCCTGATGGTATTTCATCTTTTCAGCCTTGGCTTTCCAGTTACACTTTCTCTTGTGCTCAGTAGGGTATCCATATTTGCCATAGGTCAACTTCTGAAGGTCTTAGAGCCACAGCAGTGGCACAGCGTGTGCATCTTATTGCGACGCTTTCCAAACAATGAAACTCCCTTTGTCATATTGCTTCTGTGACCAAGACCAGAGACCAAGAATTTTTAAAAGTTGAAAGAATTATATAGTGAACATCTGTATTTTACTAGATTTGCTTTATCACACCCCTCTATCCTTCCATCCATCAGTCCATCTTGCTTTATTTGTTGCATTACAAAACAAAATTGCAGACATCAGTTCATTTCGACCCAAAACTTCAGCATACATGTTAACTAGAGTTCAGTATTTGCCTTTTTTTCTATTGATGTGAGATCTACACGCAATGAAAAGACAAATCCGAAGCGTATCATGAAAGTCTTCTTTTACTCATCATAATGTGGGATGTATCCATGTTGTGTCTATCAGTAGTGTGTTCCTTCTGGTTGCTGATTCCATTGTATGAATGGAATCATATACGGCATGAATATTCATGAACACCTGGGCAGTTTCTGATGTTTGACTATTTGAGTAAAGCCGCTATGAACATTCTTGCACAAGCCCTTTTGAGGACACATGCATTCCATTTCTTGGGCAAACAACAAGGAGTGGAATTACTGGCTCATAGAGTTTGGTATATATTTAATTTTTAGAAAACTGCCAGACCCTTTCCTCAAGTCTTTGAACCATTTTATACTTGTACCAACAATGTATTAGAGCTCCGTGTGCTCCATATCCTTAACAATAAATGTTTTCGGAACCCCTTGTTTTTTGCAGTGGAGAGTTGGGGAAAGTTGAGTTGTGTCGGCCAGGAGTCTCACCATTTTGACCTCCCAGTAGGCAGCCCTAATCTGTGAAACGCTGTGCGTGTGATTGAGATGCCAGCCCAAACCACAGTTCTGTCAGGGGTCCTGCCACACACATCTCAGTAGCTGACAGTTCCATCTTAAGAGAGAATGCAGGAATAATTGACAGCATGTAATGAGCATCCACAATGTCTCTACTGGGCTGTTTATGCAAATCTATTTAACTCTCCACAAAAACTTTGCAAGAGAGACATTCTCACTTTAAAGATAAGGCAACAGAAGATAAAGAGGGTTGATGACTGCCAAGGTCACTTGTGGCCATTTGGTGACAAGAGCTGACTTAAGTTCAGGTAGCCCAGACTCCATGGCTATAAGAGTCACAGCTTAGCCAGACTCGGTGGCTCAGCCTGTAATCCTGTGCCTTGGGAGGCTGAGGTGAGTGGATTGCCTGAGCCCGCGGGTTCGAGACCCGCCTGGGCAACTTGGTTGAAACCTCATCTCTATAATAAAAACAAAAAATTAGCCGGGCCTGGTAGCACGCGCCTGTAATTCCGGCTACTCGGAAGGCCGAGGCGGAAGGATTGCCGGAGCCCAGCAGGTCGAGGCTGCGGTGGCCGGGAGCGGCACTGCACTCCAGTCTGGGCAATAGAGGGAGACTCCAACTCAAAAAAAAAAAAAAAAAAGTCACAGCTTACATTGGTTCGTGTTGCTGAACAAAAGCTTCTAGGGCAAACCAGATCATTATCTTCTTAAATGGATCATAAGTATGAGTTGGCTTTGTGCCATTAAAATAAGAAGCTCAATTACAACTCAACTGAAAATCCACAAATGTTCTAGTTACATGTTCTGATTTAGAAATGAAGTATCTTTGTGGTAAGTCTTTATCACCTTGCTGTCTTGGCAAAACTGTTTGGACGTAACTAAGTCTTAGAAAGGAAGTGTCATATTGATCATTTGATGCTTCTCCATTTCTCTGAATTGTGAATTGTTGTCATGGGTGAATATATCTCTATTCTTTAGCCAGAATTAACTCTCCAGAGAGCAGAGAATGATGCTGCTGATGGTGATGGTATAATGATAAAAACTGTAGACTTATTAAGTGCTAGGTACTGGGCTAAGTGCTGTACTTGAGCTGTCTCATCAGTTCTACTACAATGGTCCAATGGCAGGTACTTTGAACCTCATTTTACAGAAAAAGAAAATAGATTTATAGAGATTAGGCAAGTTGCCAAAGTCACATAGTGACCAAGTGGCAGTGTTGGGATTTGAACTTAGCCAATCCCTGGGTCTTTAAGCACACCACCAATGTGCACATACTATGTTTGGGTACCTCCTGCACTGCTAGCACAATGCATTAATTCTTCTTTCAGTAACTCAGGCGTAGCTCTTTGGTTCATTTAAGGGTCCTCTTGGAGGCTTAGTTCTCTGTAGGGCAGCTGGGTGCTAAGCTGCCTTGTGCCCTGTCTTCTTTCATTCATTCATTCTTTTTTTTTTTGAGTTGGAGTCTCATTCTGTCACCCAGGTTGAAGTGCAGTGGCACACTCCTGGCCACCGCTCAATTTTTACTCTTGAAAGGCAGGGCACTGTGCCGGGCTCGGTGGCTCAGCCTGTAATCCTGCGCCTTTGGGAGGCTGAGGTGAGTGGATTGCCTGAGCCCGCGGGTTCGAGACCTGCTGAGCAGCGAGACCTCATCTCTACAATAAATCATAAAATCAGCTGGGCGTGGTAGCGCATGCCTGTAATTCCCGCTACTTGGAAGACTGAGGCGGAAGGATCGCCGGAGCCCAGCAGGTCGAGGCTGCGGTGGCAGGAGCGGCCTCTGCACTCCAGTCTGGGCGAACAAGTGAGACTCCAACTGAAAAAAAAAAAAAAAAGTGAAAATTGTGCTTGGAAGATAAGGACTATGAAGATTGAAACAATCAGAGAGAGATACAGGGTCATATAATGCAAACACATGATATGATAAAGGGAGAATGGGCTGCTGATAGGTTGCGTGGAGCCTGCTTAAACCTGAAAGGAACCCTTATCCTGGTTGCTCTGCATTGTATCAGCAGCCATGCAGTGGAGACCTATATCAACAGTTCGCACACAAGCAAGTTAATAAGTGGATTTACAGGGTGTGGACAATATAAATTAAAGATTGTACTGATAGATAGACTTCATAAAGTAATTGGCATTTATGTGCATCAGGCATTGTGCCAAACACTTTAAACTTTATTGCACTGAATCCTGACAAACTGTGCACATGTGTTCACGTATATATGTACGTTTCTCTGTGTTCTGGGGTTTGGAGGAGAGGTTCTGGCTAGAAGGAGGTTATTATGTTTTACTTTTAACAGAAGGTGAAGTCTGAGTTTCATATTTCTACTAAAATACCCAAAGTCACATTTTAATTCATGTTAAAATGAGATTTGAACCCAGGTCTGTTTGCCTGAAAAGCTTAACATGCTCTCAAAACCTACACAGTATTGAAACATGATCATGTTTTAACCCTTTCAAGAGTGGGTTCTCATCTGTGAGACTTATTCACGTAACACCTCTCTGTGACTGGCGCATAATTTGAGCTTGAGAACCATTTCTTCAGCACGAGGACAGTTCTTTCCAAAGGTATTCTGGGAGATTTGGAGACCTGACCATGTGTACTACACGCCCCTCCCTTCAGTTGGAGCAGCTCCATTTTTCTCTTTCTACCTTGGCATTTCTATCCTTCAAATGTCCCCCCCCCCCGAAAAAAAAATTGGCATTTGGCATACAAATTTTGTTTTGGGAAAAAGTAGCCTATTTAAAATGGTTTGACAAGGAATGGCAAACCTTTGCCTGCTAACAGCTCATTGGCCAAAGCTGGTCACATGACTGGAGCCCGGCACTGAGGGTCGGGACAATACACTTCGCCTCTTTAGCAGGAGGAATTGCAGTACCTTGTGGCAATGGGTGTGGAGACAGAGAAAAGGTAAGAATTGGGACAAGTAATACAACCTACTTTACATTCAAAACAAATTCTTGATATCCTCAATTCCCTGAAGCATGTTCCCTGCTAGCCTACCTTATCTTTGTAAATGACAGACCCATTTCCTGCCAGGCCAGAATCCGCTTTTTCACCAACCCACCAACTGTGATCCATCACCAAGTTCTCTTGGCTCTATCTACAAATCATATCCTTGATCTGAAAATCAAGGGCACAGAAGATCAGATCACCCCATTCCTTGACTGTACCAGACACCAGCTTTAACTGACTATGGGACTCGATACTTTTAATAAACAACATGGAATTACTTCTGTATTGCTGAGCTATTGAGTGGGGACATGCGTTGCATTGTAATGGCATGACTGAAATCCTGGAACTTGAAGAGGCTGCCAGGAGTGGCAGTGACTGTCGTGGTTCCTCATATGTGGGAAATACATGCCCTGAGACCTGTGTCTTGCTGGATTACCTACCAGGATCCTTATCTTTTCAGTCCTCTCATTTGAAGAATATGCCACACAGCCTCAGAGCAGTCCTTTGCTATGTGCTAGCAGGTGCTTGAAAACTAAAGGATAAAACAAGGTCCCCTCAACCCAAAGCCATCCCACAGAAGATCAGAATGTTCAGTGTAGTCACCTGGGGCCATTAGAAGAGGTATTATAGGGCAAGAAGAGCCAGATCCCTTTGGGAGAATTGGAGTATTATAGGGCCAGCATAGGAACTACATGTGAGAGTATGCATGTGTGTCTTTGACCTACCTCCAAGTTCAAGACTGCATGCCCCAGGCACTGGGTGACAAGGAAGGACTGGAGGCCCTACAGTTGGTTCTCATACAATCCAGACATCCTGATCTGACTGGGACACTCCCAGTTTTTGCACAGAAAGTCCCATGCCTGGGAAACCTGTCTGTCCTGTGTAATTTGGATGGTTGACCACCCTACCTGGCCCTGGAGCCCAGACCCTTGTTATTCTCAGCTGAACTATGACAGCAGCTTTCTGGCCAGCCTCCCTGGCTCCAGACCTCCACAATGCTACTGCAGTCCTTTTGAGACACAAATCTGACCTGCTTAAAAACCAAAGAAAGTCCTTGACAAGGCATTTGCTGTGCGCCTGTAGCTACGTCATGTGAGCCTGTGGTAGCCACTCTTGGACATGCCATTTTTTGGCAGCCACAGTTCAGTGCCATCTCATAGTTATTCTAAAACTCTGTTCTGTCTTACTGGACACCTGAGCATGCTAGGATCCTGCACACCTATATGTCTCTTTTTCTCTGTCTTATAACTGCATACTCACTAAGTCTTGGCTGTATCACGTTGCCACTCGAGAAGCTTGCTTTGTCAGAGCAGAAATGATCATTCCTTCTGTAAGAGCTCTTATCGTGGTACTTGCTCTGTTTTGCTTCCTGTCAAGTCAGGGACTGGGCTGCACACAGCACCAGGCAGCTAAGAAGATTTTAGTAAACGTTTTTAATCTCAGTGTTGAAACAACTAATTGCAGAATGGGAGTATCTTGTAGGCAGTTCCTAGAATGAATTCACTTTTGACTCCTAAAAGAATGATTTTCAGACATTTCTTGAAATGGATTTTTTTCCATTTTGAGGGAGAAGACCCCACTCCCAAATTGAAACCAAATGAAATCTTACGTAGATTCCTATGTAAAAGGCAGTTGGAAGCAGAGAGAAGGAATAAAATTGGAAGTGAGGGTGCAGGGGTAAATTGTACCTTAATTACCCTCTCTTAACCCTTGCTAAGGACAGACTTTGCCACCTTCAAGGATCCGCAGGGACTCTGGGAACATACAGAAACCACCTGTTTAAAAAGGAGAAACTCAAAAGCTGGGCTCGGTGGCTCAGCTTGTAATCCTGCGCCTTGGGAGGCTGAGGTAAGTGAATTGCCTGAGCCCGTGGGTTCGAGACCTGCCTCGGCAACTTGGTGAGACCTCATCTCTACAATAAATCAAAAAACTAGCCAGGTGTGGTAGCGCGCACCTGTAGTTCCAGCTACTTGGAAGGCTGAGGCGGAAGGATCACCAGAGCCCAGCAGGTAGAGGCTGAAGTGGCTGGGAGCGGCCACTGCACTCCAGTCTGGGCGATAGAGTGAGACTCCAACTCAAAAAAATGAAAAAAATAAATAAATAAAAAGGAGAAACTCAAATCACTCTATAATAAAGATATCTGTACACACCTGTTTATTGCAGCATTCTCCACAATAGCAAAAACATGAAACTAACCCATCGAAAGTGGACTGGGTAAGGAAAATGTAGTACATTTACACGATGGAATATCATGCAGCCATAAAGAAAAACAAAATTACGAACTTTGCAACAACCTGGGTGGAATTAGAGTCTATAATACTCAGTGATTTATCACAGAAACAAAGATCTGAGTACCACATGTACTCACTCATAAGTGGACTTGGAACATTTATCATAATACTATAAGAAAGTGATTGGCAGTAGTGGGACACTGTGGGGGGGGGGGACACATAACATCAATAAGGGTACCCACACTTTACCTGTATGATGACCATGTATGTACCTAACCCTCATTTGTACCCCACATTTAAAAAAATAATTTAAAGAAAGTGGGGGGCCTCTGGAGCTTATAGTTCTTAAGAAGTCTCCTTGATCACCTGCAGCCCCTGGGCAAGGGACTGGACTCTGGCTCCAGCCTCCACCTGGGCTCTGCCACCTCCCAGCATGGTATCTTTGATGAAAGGGCACTGCTGCTTAAACATACAAACCCATACCAAAACTGCCTGAAAGTCACTCCTAGAGCACTGGTTTGCACACTGCCCTGAGCTCCTGATGAGGGAGCAGGTGGTGACCTATTTTAATTAGTGGCAAATACCTAATGATTGAAAATAGACCCTGTTGGAAAACTCAACAGACCCTTCTCTCCCATCCTTCAGAAAATACAGGGATCTTGTCAGACACCAGGCCACCAGTGAACATAGGCTTTTAACATTGCTGGAGTGAAAACTGTTCCGATAAATGACTGAATGGCACATCAACTGAGATGACATTGATGATCGTGTTCAGGCAGTTAGTCAAGTGTCATTTTAGACCTCAGCCTTTCCCTGTGACAGTTGAGTTCCCAGGAGAAATGGAAATCCCTTTACTTGCTGACCTCACGTATCTGATAAGAGTCAAACTGAAAGTGGGCAGAACGGTAGTCCAGGATGGACAATGAGTCAACAAGCGAACTCAGAGGAACCACTTGAATCTTAACTGTTGGGCAGTTCGATGGGAGGTGGCACAGCTTAAAATGCCTATTGCCAGTTCCTCTTAGCTGTGAACCAGCACTGTTTCTTTGAGCACCTTTTTTTTTTTCTTGTAGTAGAGTTGGTACCCTTTCTCTTGTCTGTCTTATGGGGTGCGGAGAGGATGCTTTTAATGAGGAGGGTCTTCAGCAGAGAGAACTATGAACTCTCCAGGACTGTGGGAACAAAGGTTTGGTATAATTATGAGCACTGATTTGTGGCTACATCCCCAACCCCCCCCCCAAAAGCCTGCATCAACAAGGTTCACCTTATTCCTCCACTTAATATGGAAGGTTGAGTCTGAGAAGACTTGGTCGTCCAGTAAGCCCGGGGGGTGGACTGTGGTCACTGCTAAAGGGTAAGAGTGTCTTTGCTTTCTTACCACTTTATGGCTTCCAGGAACAAGTGATGGGTGATGTGGGTGTGGTACAGAGGGACCAGGCACAGGTTTCAGAGTCTGATGGACTTGGGTTCGGACCCCAACTCTCATTTACCCCTTCCCAACTCTCATTTACCCCTTCATGACCTTAACCAAATGACTCAATTTCTGCACTTCAGCATTACTTCCTGTCAGCCAAGCTTGGAGGTGGCCGTCACCTTTGGGTTTTATGCTGTTAGTAGCAGAGCTAGTGAAGAATTTCTTGGATTTACAACTTTCCCACGAGCTGCCTTGTGGCTTACTAGAGTAGAAAACTTTGCTAGAGATCCAGACATGGATTTGAATTACTTGACCTGAGACTTGGTTTTCTCATTTGTAAAATTGGGAATTATAATACCTAACCGGGTTGTTGAGGATTGATGAGATAATGTTTATAAACAAAGTGCCTGTCGTTTAACTAACCTTAGTTTCTCTTCTGCTAAAAAACATCTATAGGTTGGGTCTTCAGTCTTCCAAATCTCTCTCATACTTGCCTCTGTCTTTTCCCTAATCCTAACCCTAACTCCCACAATAACCCAGATGCGAGTGAAAAAGGCTGAACTCTGTTCCAGGGACAAGGGAAATGAAGACAGAGTCCTGGATTTCATTTTTCAAGAAAGATCACCTTTGAAAGCAGAAAATGAATTTCGGCATCTAAAAAAATCCATGGTGAAAAAATCTGTTTATTCACCCGTGGTGAATTTTTAGGAACAAGATATAAAAACCTAGAAATCAAATATTTTCATGATATAAAATTAAACATTTCTGCATGGCCAAATAGCACGAACAAAAATAAAAGACAGCTGGGAACAATAATTGCGAATATATAATCAGTAAAGCTATTTTCTTTCATATACAAAGAACTCTTTTAGATTTTTAAGAAAATAGTGAATATATGTTTAAAAAACAGAAGAGACATGAATAGATGATTCACAGAAAAAGGAATTTAAAAGGTCACTCAATATTTCAAAATGCTAATTTTACTCAAGTGAAAGGAACCAAGTTTTTTAAAAAATGACATACCATTTTGACCTGACAGGTTGGCAAAGATTAATTGCTACGTAATAGAGGTCACTGGTGCATGACACATACCTGTTGGTTTGAGTGAAAACTGATGACGAGGTCTAGGAAAACAATTTGGCAATATCTGCCTAATTAAAAACACACATCTAACCGGGCTCGGTGGCTCATCCTGTAATCCCGCGCCTTGGGAGGCTGAGGTTCGAGACATGCCTGGGCAACTTGGTGAGACCTCATCTCTACAATAAATAAAAAAAAAATTAGCCGGGCGTAGTAGCGTGTGCCTGTAGTTCCAGCTACTTGGAAGGCTGAGGTGGAAGGATCACCGGAGCCCAGCAGGTCGAGGCTGCGGTGGCCGGGAGCGGCCACTGCACTCCAGTCTGGGCGACAGAGTGAGACTCCAACTCAAAGAAAAAACAAAACAAAACAAAACAAACCACACATCTTTGGAAACAGTGATTCAAACTCTTTAATTGGAAAATGTCTGTTAACAGCCTCCCCGTTTTAACTTTTAAAAAGCTGGGCTCGGTGGCTCAGCCTATAATCCTGTGCCTTGGGAGGCTGAGGTGAGTGGATTGCCTGAACCCACGGGTTCGAGACCCTCCTGGGCAACTTGGTGAGACCTCATCTCTACAATAAATCAAAAAATTAGCTGGGCGTGGTAGCGCACGCCTTTAATTTCAGCTACTTGGAAGGCTGAGGCGGAAGGATTGCCGGAGCCCCAGCAGGTCGAGGCTGCAGTGGCTGCTCCCGGTCTGGGCGATGGAGTAGGACTCCAACTCAAAACAAAACAAAAAAATCTGGTGTTTGTATTTTATTATTTTTAAAAAGCTAAAGTTTTATCCAGAGATTAAAAACATACTTAACGATAAAAGAAACCTTTGACCTCATGATCTCGTATATAAAATCCATACTTGGCACACAAACATTTAGTTTAGCAAATGAACCATCAATGAGTAAATGCAATATTAGATGATTTCTTAATAAGTTGCCTCAAATACCAGCTATAATTACTCAATAGAATGTTCTCTCTGAACCCTCCTGGGTCCTCTGCCATGTGGCTTTATGCTTTCCTAAGAAACCAGCTATAGACATATCGTTTGTGTGCCCAGAGCCTTTTCCATGTCCTGTCCAGTCTGATTGTCTCAGGCCCGCAGATGTCTTCGCCCTAAACACCCCATCATGTATTCACATGCTCTGGGCTTCTGGAATGTCTTGGGAGATTCACAGTGGTGATTGACCTTGGGCCATCAGTAGCAGCAGGTAGAGTTTGGAGAGGCTGAGATGAGGAAAGGAGCTACATAATCAAACAAAGGAATAATGAATGATAACAATAGTGACAACAGCAGTGACTGTTTATTGATGTCTTTCCATGTGTCCATATATTCATATATAACAAAGCCCATATTTCACATAGGCCTCAAAGCCACTGGGAGAAGTTGGCATTATAAGCCCTGTGTGTTCTGCAGGTGAGATGGCATGCCGGGAGCCCTGTGATGCGCACACCACATAGGTAGTGAAGCAGCTGAGCCAGGTATCAAAGCAAGGCCTGCCCACCTGTTTCTAAGGCCCAGCGCTTAGCTACTGCTCTGTGGGGCCTCTCATGCATGGAAAGGAGGTAGGCATTAGGAAAGGAGGCTGCCACTGTCCCAAAGGGTCACCTCAGGATTTCTGGAGTCATGGTGCTGGGCCTACCTCTGACCCTAGACTCAGGGGTATGGCTCGTGGCTGTGGTAGTTGTGGTCATGTGTGTTAATGGAAGGGAGTGCCGGGGAGGAGGAATTGGGAGGAATGTCTGGTCCAGAAGAGCCTTGCAAGCAAAGCAAGGGGTGACATTCCTTCCTGGGAGCAGGATTATCAGCAATACTTTATTATTTATGGTTTCCCTTCAGTCCAGCAGAAAATATGGCAAAACCCCCATTCTTGATGGAGCTGTGCCCCTCCAGTGAGTCCAGCTGGACTGGCCTTGGATGACGACCAACCAGGGCAGCCTCAGCCGCCTCCATCCCCTGCGGTCACTGATTCAGCGGATCGCGTGTGTCCTGGACTTCAGACTGCTGATGAGGCAGTTCATCTTTGGTTTTCCTTTTCATCCCTCATGACAGCCACCACATAGCGTTTCCTAGAATCTGGCTGAGGTCCCACTACCGGGGAAGGCTCAGAACTGGAGTGTCTGGAAAAGTCGTCTGTGGCCATGAGCAGGGTGGAATCACTGCAGATGCAGTCAACATTGCTTTAGCGAGCCGGCAACTGTAGCTGGTGGTGGGGCCTTCTCCAGTCCCCAGGTAGGGAGTGGAAAATTGGTGCTGCTGTGGAGGAATGCCGCAGTCACTGGAACTGATTCCAGTGACGTTTCTTGGCAGGTTTCTGCAGCATCTCCTGCTATCAAGGGCCTGGAGACTCAATTGTGGGCATGGGGCAGGGTTTGCTGAGAAACCAGAGAGAAAGTAAAGTGTCTAATACTTAGTGAGGGTGTCTTGAGTTCTTTGTACAGTTCTGGGTGCTTGAGGTGCAGTGTCTAATCCTCCCCTCTCAAAAACCAGTGAAATGCAGTGTTCCCATTTTGGAGATGAGGCATATGAGACTCAGAGGCTCAGAAACACACTTCAGCTAAAACGTAGCCAAGATTCAGACGTAGATAATATGGATCCCAGAGCCAGCTTCTACTTCATGCTGGTTGTGTGGGGGTCTCTGATGAATGATGGCTATTCCAGGTTTCCCTTGGGACTCTAGATAGAGACTTTGGGTGGTAGTCTTAGGGAGCTGGGAAGATATGGCTCTTTTTAGGGCCAAAGAGCTGGAGATGCTGAAGGGACCCGGGCACAGAATAAACCTTGTTGGGTCATAGCATTTCTCTGACCATCTGGTCCATTCTGCCTTACTTCATTGGCAGTCTCCCATTGGGAAAGGGGCTGAGTGTTGACAAGTATGCCAAAGAGCGAACCCCTCAGGAAACTGCCTTGTATCCTTAGAGAAGGTTGTGATGGCAGCAGAAGACTGGTAGAGCCATTCCTGGTTGGGACGGCTGCCATGGGGGTGCACCTTGTCTGCCCTGCCAGCACCCAGCCCTGGCTGTGTGGGCTCTGTGCCTCTTCAGCACTTTCATTCTGTGCCATACAATGGGGCACTTCCCTGTAGCCGGCTGTATTATTGTCCGGAGTCTGGATGTTTCCTGTCTACACTGCTGTTTCCTGGAGGGAAGGAACCATGCCTTCCCAGTGACACATGAGGATCTTGGACCATTTGTGTCTGTGGCTCATTTTTGGATTACTCACTTTTGCCATTCCTGGTCTCCTCACAATCCTGTGGCTTGTTTAAGTGGCCCAACTCTTGCAAAATACACTTAGGGGCTGGCATTCTCTCACATTTAATAAACCTGATCTTGCTGCAGGACATTGTCATAGTATATGAACATTAGAAAGTAAATTTTGTACTGTAGTCACAATTTGGCAGAAGACCTGGGGGCTCTTAGGCCTGTAGCTTCTGGGGGTGTTCTGGAAGTCTGAAGAACAAAATGGAGGCATGGACCTCTGGCTCAGGGCTTGCTGGGCCCGGGGAGCTTGCTGAGGGCTTCTGAAGACACCCAAGAGATAGTTGGGGCTTGTGTGAGGGGGTGAGTGCCCCATTGTTCGATGTGAAACTGTCTCACTGTTGATGGGAATTATAAAATTAATATGGACATGTTTAGCATTGAGAAAATCAGGGGCTGGGCACAGTGGCTGCCACCTGTAATCCCAGCACAGTGGGAGGCTGAGGCAGGAGAATCTCTTGATCCCAAGAGCTCAAGACTACCCTGGGCAACACAGTGAGACTTCGTCTCTACCCACCCCCCATGGCTGAGTATAGTGGCTTGCACCTCTAGTCCCACCACGTTGGAGGCTGAAGCAGAAGGTTTGCCTGAGCCCAGGAGGTTGAAGCTGCAGTGAGCCATGATCATGCCATTGCACTCTAGCCTGGGCAAAAGAGTGAGACCCTGACTCAAAAAAGAAGAAAGAAAGAAAAGAAAATCAGGCTGGGCATGGTGGCTTACACCTATAATCCCAGCACTTTGGGAGGCCAAGGCAGAGGATTGAGGCCAGGAGTTTGAGACCCGTCTGGGCAACATGGCAAGACACTTCTCTACAAAAAATTTAAAAATTAACTGGGTATAGTGATGCATGCCTGTAGTTCCAGCTACTTGGGAGACTGAGATGGGAGGATCGCTTAAGCCCAGAAGTTAAATGCTGCAGTGAGCTGTGATCGCACAATGCGTTCCAGCCTGGGTGACAGAGTGAGACATTCTCTTATGAGATAAAAATAAAAAGGAAGAACAATCAGGCAACACCCAAATGTGTGTAGAGATAAATAAATCCCACTGGCTACCCCTCACCCATAGATGACCTGTGTTCGTGGAGAGATTTGGAATTTTGAGTCTTGGTTGGTCTCTGGAGCACTTTGGCCTTGTCTTTCCCAAAACTAATCATGGCCTTTCCTTCCTCTGCAGAACATGGAGAGTTCCTGGCTCTGGACCTTGGAGGGACCAACTTCCGTGTGCTTTGGGTGAAAGTGATGGACAACGGACTCCAGAAAGTAGAGATGGAAAACCAGATCTATGCCATCCCTGAGGACATCATGAGAGGCAGCGGCACCCAGGTATGATTCTTCCCTCTGGGCGGACCCTACGTGACATAAACTTTCTTGGGATATCCTTTCTGAGCCTTCTCCAGCTGCTCCCAGTTCATGGGTAGGCAGTCATTCTGGACATGCCTGGGCACCAGCACAGCTATAGGGGTCTCTCTCTGCTTCAGCTTGGCCTATTCTTGCTGTATTTTATAGCCAGCTTGTTCTCAGTAATGAAAGGTTGACTGGAAGGGAACTGTGAAATCCAAGTTAGGCACTATTGCAACCTGGTCACATCTTGGGCCTTGGGCTTGCAAGCAGCGGAGTCCCCGACTCCTGGCCCACTGTTCTTTCCAGTACACCAGACTGCCTCCTGGGAAAGGAATTTGACCATGAGTTAGAGTGTGTGGGGGAGATATTTTTAGACCCTGTGTTTTTGTCTTTGTGGTGCCCTTGCTGTATAAACCTGCTTTCCTTGCTTTAATGCTGGGGTTGGAGAAGGGAGGCCGGGTCTCTGGGATTTGAGCTCTGCTGAGGTCACATGGCCCCAGAATAACAACAGGAAGGACACAGCGTAGAGGACCCTCTCCTGCCTTCATGCTGAGGTATTGAAGAGGTTGGGCTCTGCATTCAGGCAATCTAGCTGTGATTCTGGGCAAGTGATAGCTTCTGGCAGAGCCTCAGTTTATTCACCTTCAAAGAGGGATGATAGTATCTAGATTGTGGTATTGATTAGAGGAGATAGTGCCTGTGTCAAGTATTTGCACAATGCCGTAAACTGATCTTCTTACATTATTTCTTGGGCGATTTCGTCTGTTTTTCTAATTGCTGCTTCTTACTCTATTCTCAATTTCTGTGGCCAGCAATTGCATTATTCCCCATCCTGGGAGATGTGGTCACCTTTTTTTCCCATGGACCCTATCTCTTGGCCCAGGCCCTACTCCCCAGATTATTGATATTTGAGAATCAAGAAAACAGGACAAAACAAAAAAAAAAAGCACCTGAAGTTTGGTTGTGATTGTGAAAAACACTTGCAATGTGATGGTGATGTGGCAGGTGGATTTTTAAGTTTTATGAGGGCAACACCTCCCTGTGTTTTTATCCCATCTGCTTAGTCTGGTGCTCATAAATCAACAACCGCAGGACCCAGACACCTTGCAGTCCCTGCAGTGTCATGCCCCACAGCCCGGCAAGGGCTCGGGCTCCTGCACACAATGCAGTGTATCTCTGCCAATTGAGAAAAAATTCATTTCAAACCATCAAGATTGAGTCAAGTTTTACTTGAAAACCTTTCCTTAAAAATCTCTCAGACCACCTGGTTAGACAGTATAAAGAAAATCGCTACCCTGCAATCTCCCTACTGGAAATATGCCCTGAAGAACTCAAGCCACTCTATAAAAAAGATACCTGCACACGTATGTTTATTGCAGCATTGTTCACAATAGCAAGATCATGGGCCAACCATGCTGTCCATCAAAAGAGGACTGGATTAAAAAAATGTACATATATACAATGAAATATTATGCAGCCATGAAAAAGAACAAAATCATGAATTTCTCAGCAACCTGGATGGAATTAGAATTTATAATACTGAATGATCTCTCACAGAAACAAAGATCTGAGTATCACATGTTCTCACTCATAAGTGGACCTTGAACAACTATCGTAATACTATAAGAAAAAGGATTGACAGTGGCGGGAAACTATGGGGGGGTGGCAAGGAGGGGAAGGGGTGTGGGATTAACGGTAGTCAATAACTGTCTGGGGATGGGGGAGCACACCTCATCAACAAGGGTACCTGCACAATGCATATATGTATGCCTAACCCTTAACTGCACCCCACAATTTTAAAATGAAAAATATGTTAAAATAAAAAGAAAATTGCTTCTATTGTTCACCTTATAATACATAAATAAAATGTCTTAGTCCAAATTAAACAAGCAAACAAACAAACAAACTTTGAGACCCACTTGGAAGACGCAATAAAACGATTGGGATATTAGCAGAATTTTGAAGAAAAGGAAAAAATGTTACATAAAAGTGAAACAAAAAGGCAACAGTAAAATAAAATATAAGTGGCCTTCCTAAGAAATAGAAAGAATGTGCTATGTCTAAAAGCAACAAGAAAGACTTAGGAAGTTCATAGTGGGCTATTTGGTTTATTCTGTGGAGAGACAGGGTCTTGCTATGTTGCCCAGGCAACTCTCAAACTCCTGTCCTCAAGCGATCCTCCTGCCTCAGCCTCCCAAAGCACTGGGATTGTAGGCACAAATCACTGCACCTGGCGCCACAGTGACTATTTTGATGATGGATTGCTGGTGCTATTTTTCCACTGTTTTGGTATTAGGTATCTGTGTTTTAATTAAAGGGAAAACACATGAATTGTAAAAACAATTTAATTAAAACTAAGACCAAATCTTCAAACCTGAAACTTGCAGAAGTCTTTGAAGAACTGTGAACCTAGGCAGTGTGGGTCCCTGGATAAAATGTGTCTTCTGATAGATTTATTGCCACAGAAGAGCAGTGGATTGCAAACTTGAGATTTTAAAAGTGTATCTTCTCAGAAGGGAAGCGAGCCAGTTCTCGGACCAATAAGGAAAAGAAAACTTTTTAACCATCATAAAATGATGCCCTTTGAGCCTTTTTATGACAGGAAGGCATCAGCTCTTTCTCCCAACATCTTATCCTTCGGCTGTCTGCAAACAGAAAGGGAAATTGTCTTCCAATTCAAGGAAGCAGATGGTCTCCTCACTTTAAAAAAAGATGTAGGTTCTTCGTACCCAGCACTGGCCAGTGCAACTTTTAGCTGTGGTGGAACTGACCTATATCTGCCCTGTGCAATACAGTAGCCACTGGCCACCTGTAATGTGGCTGGTGTAACTGCGGAATTAATTGAACTAGACCCCAATGGCCAATGGCTACTGTACTGGGCAGGGCAGTATTTAATGCCTCTTCACACATATTTTTCTCTGTCTCCCCCTGTTGAGAGTGCAGTTGGAAAGGAAGTAGTGGTCAGGGCTGAGGAAGGGGAAACCATTTTGCTTTCCCTCCATCTAAAGCTCCCCTCCCATCTTTGATGATTGTCCTATCTCTTTGCACAACTTCTGCAACTTCCCCCTTTTTTGGATAAAAACTATGTGTACTCGAGACATTTTTGACTACAATACCAGGAAAAAGGTGCTGGGATGGGAATTGGTTTTACAGACATAGCATATAACTTATCTGTAATCTACTTCCCAGCAGAACATAATTGGCTCTCCTGTGTTGGTGGTCCCTAAGGCCAGGGAGCCTTGTCCTTCCCAGCCTTTGCTCTTGGGAGTGTTTTGGTTTGGTGGTCAAAAGTTCACTCTCGGCTAGGGTTAACTTCACATGGGATCAGACAGAGGGTCAGACTTGATAGAGCTGGCCACTTCCCAGACTGGGGTGACCCTCTCTTCCTAAGTCCCCCTCCTGCTGACCATATACCAGGCATCATACCTCTGTCCACACCCCAAGGGAGCCAATAGGCCTGCCAACCTGCCTCCCTCAACTCTGTTCTTCTCTAAATGCAAACACTTTCTGTGGCTCCGTGTGGTGGTTCTCAAATCTCTGCACCAGGATCACCTGGAGGGCTTGCTAACAGATCCCTGGGCCCCACCCCCCAGAGATTCTGCTACTGTAGGTCTAGAGCAGGGGCCCACACATTTCTAGTATGTTCCCAGGCAATAGCCATGACACTGCAGCTCCAAGACCATACTTTGGGTCCTGGAGCGGCACCCGTGGTTTAATGGCCTCTCCCTGCTCCTTCCTGGAGAGCAAAGGGGTAGTTGTTCTCTTCCACCAACCTTGGCTTTTAGGCTTTGCCACCTGGTCAACTTTGGCACTTGGAATCTGCCCAGCTTCTTTGGCCTCTGCCTACTATTTGCACCAGGATGCCCCTGGCCTCAGCCTCTAAACACCTGGAGGATCACCAACTTTTCTTTGAGGGTGTGGAGTGGGCAAGTAAGAAGCTGGGGGTTGTGGGCTTTGGGGCCCACCGAAAGCCTGGATTATTGTGAATACAGTATTTCTCAGGCTTAGGAGCTGTGGGTCCTGCTCGGTGTAGTCATAGTTGTGAGCTTCTTTCCCTTAAAACTCTATTTATTCCTCAGTGTCCTTCACAGACTCACTGGGAATTCTATTTTGAAAGTAGAAAACATAGGTAACGTCTTTGTGTGGCCCCAGGAGATTAGTTTTCTAGAATGGAGAAAAATTATAAAAGTGACTTATTTTTGTTAAGTTGGTTTATAAAATGCCAACAGAGACTGTCCTACCTTCTCCCCCATTCACCAAAGGCAGGGATGCTGAAATACTTCTTGGCAGAGAGATGGGTTATCCTTTCTGGTAAGATAATCAGCTGGGCCTCCCTGTCAGCGGGATTCTGACAGGGCCGCTAAAGGATATTCTGTTGCCAGGGCATGCGATGACTTTCTGATTAACATTGACCGTTATTTCCCCTTCCTCTTCGGGTTCTTCTGACAGTGGTTTGGATAAGTGGCTTAAATGGAAGACAGTTACATATGTCAAGTCCTTATGTACCCTGATTCATTTACTCCTTTTTATAACTCTGTGAGGGTAAGCTCAGTTATCATTCCTATTTTGTAGAGGAAGAAATGTAGATTTCAGAGGAGATGGGGATTTTGCACATAGTCTGAGCCTGAAGTCCATGCTCTTAATCTCTGTGCTATTCCCTGCCTCTCTGCTCATCTTCCTGTGTTGTGCATCCTTAGCTGTTTGACCACATTGCTGAGTGTCTGGCCAACTTCATGGATAAACTACAAATCAAAGACAAGAAGCTCCCACTGGGTTTTACCTTCTCATTTCCCTGCCACCAGACTAAACTAGATGAGGTAAGATGGATTCTTCACTGTTCTTTCTTCACTCTTGAGGCTGGGAGGATTGAGAGGGACTCTCGAACCACTTGGGGTGCTGTTGGTGGCAGCACTGAGAGCTTGTGCATATGAGGTCCTTAGGTGACTGTGTGAATGCAGGAGTGGGGGACGGTGAAGAAATATCAGAGGAGGGGCATGCCGTTTATCACCTTCTCTTCCACACACATTGCACGTCATCCCCTCCGGGGAAACAGGAATGAGAAATCAGGAACCCCCCTGTACGAAAGTGTTACGATAAAGACCCTTGAAAGAAAGATGCTTGAGGAGTTAATGATGTGAGGATCGGAGATTCGTCATGTGTTGCTAACAATGGAAATAATGTTCTGCGAAATGCATTGTTAGGTGATTTCACCGTTGTGTGAACACCACAGAGTGCACTTACATAAACCTAGGTGGTATATAGGCTGCTACACACCTAGGCTATCTGGTCCGACCTGTTGCTCCTTGGCTACAAACTTTTTTTTTTTTTGAGTTGGGGTCTTACTCTGTCACCCAGACTGGAGTGCAGTGGCCGCTCTAGG
Source organism: Carlito syrichta (assembly GCF_000164805.1). NCBI lineage: Eukaryota > Metazoa > Chordata > Mammalia > Primates > Tarsiidae > Carlito > Carlito syrichta. Next base: position 179,823 of record NW_007252189.1, on the reverse strand, counting down.
CCACCGCAGCCTCGACCTGCTGGGCTCCGGCGATCCTTCCGCCTCAGCCTTCCACGTAGCTGGAACTACAGGTGTGCGCTACCACATCCGGCTAATTTTTGATTTTTATTGTAGAGATCTGGTCTCGCCAAGTTGCCCAGGCGGGTCTCAAACCCGCGGGCTCAGGCAATCCACTCACCTCAGCCTCCCAAAGGCGTGGGATTACAGGCTGAGCCACCTAGCCTGGTGGCTATAAACTTTTACAGCATGTTACTATACAGTACTGAATACTGTAGGCAACTGTAACACCATGGTATTTATGTATCTAAATTATGTTAATGAATAAAAGATAATATGTTGCAGCATCACTAGGTGATAGCAACTTTTTAGCTTCATGATAATCTGCTGTTACAGTTGTCATATATGCAGTCTTTTGTTGACTGAAACACTGTTACGGGACGCATGGCTCCTTCTTATAGTGGAAGTTCTATAGCCTGCTATTCCACTTCTTGGGACATATTATCAAGGAATTGTTCATATAATCCCCTTTCTTGGTTTTTGATGGGCCCAAATTTCTCCTTCCTAGCTAGCCAGGAAGCAGTATATAAATTCAGTTATGACTTAGCCCAACAGCAGAGGTCTCCACCAATGATGGCTGTTTGAGAAATGTGGTCTGAGTTTTAATTGTAAGAAATCAATATTAATTCCTTGGTTATTTTCCAGAGTTTCCTGGTCTCGTGGACCAAGGGCTTCAAGTCCAGTGGAGTAGAAGGCAGAGACGTTGTGGCTCTGATCCGGAAGGCCATCCAGCGGAGAGGGGTGAGTGGGGTAGCAGGTTCTTTGGAGTCTACTCTGAAGTCTGGCCATCTGTCATTGACTTAACATGAGAATGTCCCCAAAAGTTTGTGGAATGTAAGGAGAAGTTTTCTTTTCTCTTCCCTGCCATGTTTACCCAGTAATCTTATATGTGGTTTTTAGATTATCATTATGCCTAAATAATCTTAGTCTTGGTGCCAGAAAACTATTTTCAGCCTTAGTCCTTAACCTGAAGAAAACTTGAATATCATTTTTTTTTTTTTGAGTTGGAGTCTCACTCTGTCATCCAGACTGGAGTACAGTGGCCGCT